>NC_047105.1:35076854-35207430 GCF_902500255.1 Thalassophryne amazonica | reverse complement strand
TTTTTCTAAACCTGTGAGACACATCAAAGTGGACACGGTTCGAAAAATTAAGCTGGTTTTCAGTGAAAATTTTAACGGCTGATGAGAGATTTTGAGGTGATTCTGTCGCTTTAAGGACTTCCCACGGTGCGAGACTTCGCGCTGCGCTCTCAGCCGCCGTCGTCAGCCTGTTCAAGCTGAAAACCTCCACATTTCAGGTTCTATTGATCCAGGACGTCGTGAGAGAACAGAGAAGTTTCAGAAGAAGTCGGTTTCAGCATTTTATCCGGATATTCCACTGTTAAAGGAGATTTTTTTAATGAAAGACGTGCGGACGGGTCCGCGCGTCGGGACACAGCCGCCGTGACGCTCCGCCACAGGAAAAACACCTCCGTTGAAAGCCTTAAGGACAAGTTGGAACATGTCCTGCCTGTTAAACAATTTCTCATATACTCACTCCACTGAAAGCCATCAAAAGCCGCCTGGATTTTACAAATGGTTATCAACACGGAGGTGTTTTTCCTGTGCCGCTGCACCGCGTCGGCTGCGTCCCGACGCGCGGATCCGTCCGCACGTCTTTCATTAAAAAAATAAGTTAATAAGTTAAGTTAATTAAGAAATGATCAGACAGCAGGGAGTTTTCAGGGAATACTGTTAAGTCTTCTATTTCCATACCATAAGTCAGAACAAGATCTAAGATATGATTAAAGTGGTGGGTGGACTCATTTACTTTTTGAGCAAATCCAATAGAGTCTAATAATAGATTAAATGCAGTGTTGAGGCTGTCATTCTCAGCATCTGTGTGGATGTTAAAATCGCCCACTATAATTATCTTATCTGAGCTAAGCACTAAGTCAGACAAAAGGTCTGAAAATTCACAGAGAAACTCACAGTAACGACCAGGTGGACGATAGATAATAACGTATATATGATAATAACATGTATACACATATGTATGTGTGTGTGTGTGTATATATATGTATATGTGTGTATGTGTGTGTGTGTGTGTATATATATGTATATGTGTGTGTGTGTGTGTGTGTGTGTGTGTGTATATGATCAAGATGCTGATTAGACACCATGATTAGTGCACAGGTGTGCCTTAGAGTGTCCACAATAAAAGGCCACTCTGAAAGGTGCAGAGAGCTTTGCCCCCCTGCTCAGCTATCTCTTCACCACGGCGGTCCGATACAGTGTCCGCATCACTGCAGATGCTGCACCAATCCATCTGTCGATTTCTCGCTCCATCTGTCCCTCGCTCGTGAACAAAACCCCAAGATCCTTAAACTCTTCCATTTGAGGCAAGGACACTCCACCGACCTGAAGAGGGCAAAGCACCTTTTTGCGGTCAATAACCATGGCTTCCTATTTGGAGGTGCTGATTTTCATCCCGAATGCTTCACACTCAGCTGCAAACCTCCCCAGTGCACCCTGAAGGTCCTGATTTAATGAAGCCAACAGAACCACATCGTCCGCAAACAGCAGAGATGACATTCTGTGGTTCCCAATCCTGACCCCCTCTACACCCTGGCTGCGCCTAGAAATTCTGTCCATAAAGGTAATGAACAGAACCGGTGACAAAGGGCAGCCATGGTGGAGGCCAATGTGCACTGGAAACAGGTTTGACTTACTACCGGCAATGCGAACCGGATAGCCCTTAGCAAAGGACCCCGGATCCCATACTCCCGGCGCACCCCCCACAGGGTGCCCCGAGGGACAGGGTCGAATGCTTTCTCCAGATCCACAAAGCACATGTGGATTGGTTGGGTGAACTCCCATGAACCCTCGAGCACCTGATGGAGGGTGTAGAGCTGGTCCAGTGTGCCACGACCAGGACAAAAACCACACTGCTCCTCCTGAATCCAAGGGTTGACTATCGGTCGAATTCTCCTTTCCAGTACTCTGGAATAGACCTTACTGGGGAGGCTGAGGAGTGTGCTCCCCCTATAGTTGGAACACACCCTCCCGTCCTCCTTCTTAAACAGAGGGACCACCACCCCGGTCTGCCAATCCAGAGGCACTGTCCCTGACTGCCATGTGATGTTGCAGAGGATTGTCAACCAAGACAGCCCCACAACATCCAGAGACTTAAGGTACTCGGGATGGATTTCATCCACCCCAGGAGCCTTGCCACCGAGGAGCTTTCTGACCACCTCGGTGTCTTCGGTCTGGGTGATGGATGAGTCCGCCTCTGAGTCCCCAGTCTCTGCTTCCCCTTCGGAAGACTTGACGATGGGATTGAGGAGATCCTCGAAGTATTCCTTCCACCGCCCGACAACATCCCCAGTCAGGGTCAACCGCTCCCCACCCGCACCGTAGACAGTGCCGGTGGAGAGCTGCTTCCACCTCCTGAGGCGTCGGATGGTTTGCCAGAATTTCTTCAAGGCTGACCAATAGTCCTCCTCCATGGCCTCCCCGAACTCCTCCCAGACCCGAGTTTTTGCCTCTGCGACCACACGTACTGCAGCACGCTTGGCCTGCTGGTACCTTTCAGCTGCCTCCGGGGTCCCACTTACCAACAAAGACAAGTAGGACTCCTTCTTCAGCTTGACGGCATACCTTACTTCCGGCATCTACCACCGGGTTTGGGGATTGCCGCCACGACAGGCACCAGAGACTTTGTGACCACAGCTACGAGTGGCCGCATCGACAATGGAGGTGGAGAACATGGTCCAGTCGGACTCCATGTCTCCAACCTCCCCTGGGATCTGGGAGAAGCTTTCCCGGAGGTGGGAGTTGAAGACCTCGCTGACACAGGGTTCCACCGGTCGTTCCCAGCAGAGTCTCACGATACGTTTGGGTCTGCCAGGTTCGTGATGAACAAACTGTGACGAGCACAGAAGTCCAACAACTGAACTGAATTTTTTTATTGAAAATCAATTTTTAGATCAAAAATTGGTTTTGAATCGAATCGTGGCACCCTATGAATCAAATCGAATTGTGACATATCAAAAGATTCACACCCCTATTACATTTATATCTGTATATAACACAAATAAATTACAAATCAAGTCTGGGAGTATGCACAGCCCGTGTAAGCCCTTTTTTGTGGTCATTTTTTAAATTGGTGCATCAAATACAAACAAAACAGGTACTGTACGAAATCTTGAAATGGCTGCACATGTAAAATTAAAAAGTAAAAGAACATAAGGGGCTCACTGTATATTATTTGCATATAATAAGAGAAAAAAAAATATAGGGTAACTGAACATTTACAGTTCAAATTTGTTTATGAATGAACTAGTTTTGAGTCATTATTGGATTTAATCAATGATAAAGACTTATAATAAAGATTTATCTCATTTGTACAATGAGTTAAAATCTTAAGTTTTGTGTAAAGCGAGATTTATGTATGTAGTTGGATAAAACTTATTCACTCAACATACACCATGCTGAATTGCACATCTGGGTACGTCATGTTCTTTTTGTCCACTTTGGTAATAGCAGCCATGCCCCCGTGTAGGCACGGCAGTGTTACATTAGCGGTATAGGTGTGCACTCTAGCATCACTGTATACAACTCTATGGTGAGGAGTCACTGTTTTTTGTGTAGTTTTTGTAATAACAAAAAACAAATGTTTTGGGAAGTCGTACTGTGTGAGGAACAAGAATATAGAAATAAAACAATAATCAAATGTTTAAATCTGTAGCTGTATTACAAATACTGTAGTGGTCAGGTTGTAGTCCTAATGGGCTTTTGATGATAAAACTTTTCTTTCTTTGTTTTACTCGGATTGTGTGTATGTTCTGTTTGGAGTTGCTAATTTCTTGGTTAGCCAAATCCATTTTGTTATACATAAAACAGGAAAGTGTGAGGAGCAGGGCAGCATGCACGCGTGCAGCCTATGTCACCACAGGTGTTTTTCTTGTCATGTGCCTTCACACGGTGAATATTTTTAGCAGTTTCATACCTTTACATACCGTCGAATGGGGAGTTGTAATGGTATGTTCTGTGTGGCACAACCTGCCACAAACCAGTTTTGATTGCTTGACTAATTTTAGTTGCTCCTCTCAGGGAATAGAGATCCTGCCTAATTATTTTGTGGTTCTGTTCGATACCTACACTTATGTATGTTACTGGTGTTGTACATTCTAACAGGCACATTTATCAGCATGGCTTTTAAAAGGCATACATTTTAGTCTGCTATGGCACTTTTCCACGAACTCCTCACTTCAACCTACGTCACCAGCATTTTTACACGTAATTGCCAAGTTTATGTGCAGGATTCCTCTCTCTCCCTAATTAGACCGGTGTGTTTGTCTTTCCAAACCAGCTCCTTCTTGTTTGGTTGTAATTGTTACTTTACTGTTAGGTAGTGGCTTTGTAGACCCTTTTAAGCAGTGTCATAGGTTGACTCGTGTTAAGGCAACAAACTATGAAGTGTTGAGCCTTTGACTCACTAAGTTTAGCTTATAATGTGTTGTTGACTTGCTAGTTGTCTTTTTCCTTGTAAATTGCCAAGTACTCAGTCTGAGTGTACATAATATCAAAGGTAAAGCTGAGCAGGTCTTAAAGAATTGATGATAGATGCATGTTAATCTGAATTCACACATTATTATTATCATTATTATTACTCAGATTTCTGGCAGGATATTGCATATTTGTCCTTTGTAACATGGTGGACTTCAGGCTGTATTTACATCTGGTCCTGTTCTATGAATAGAGCTGCGCTTCAGTCCAGGCAAACCTGAGCTATGGCAAGTTTTTCCAGTGTAAAGGTTGTAGTGTGCTGTTCTTTCCTTCCCTACCATCCTTGTACACAGTCCACACAGCCTGTGTCCTGGTAACAGACTTTGTGTATGTTTGAGCGGTGGAGTTCTGAGGTGTAACGGGGATGTTTTGACATCTGACATAAATAGTCTGGCTTGCGACTTTAATTTTTCTCTCTCGTGTTACTGCAACCACGGGTTCAGGCTTGATATATCACTCGCTTCATCTTTGCATTTGTTATAAATTGAAAGGCCTGTGCTTATGAGGGAACTTTGAATGCTAACTGCATGTGTCGCAAATGCAACTTTTCAATTTGCACATTCAGTTGGAGTTCATTGAACAGTTTGAGGAGGTAAGGCCAGAATTATTGACACGTTGTGTATTATTTTCATAAGCAGGCAGATTGTTTCCATTAACATGCAAAACTATTTTTGATTCTGTTTTAGATACATATTAGATGAGTCTAATATTGCTACTATCAGCAATACAGAGGTCTGTCTGGTTGCGCTTGAAAATGCTGTAGTACATATGCCAGGCCTCTATGTGGCACTGTAATGCATCCACAAAAAAAAACTGAGAAGACATGGAGCTAAAGCCCCTTTCTCACCGGGGTTGCTCCCTGTTGTGTCATGACGGCGCAGGAATTTCTGCGTCAGGTGCACGCATCAGGGGGCAGAGAGGAGGTGAGAACGCAGCCTGCAGGTTCTCTGCACGTATGTCCTTTTTTGTCCTTTTTTAAACACAGTGATGAGAGTTTGAGGGGAGAACAAGGAACTAATGCCTGCAGCCAGACAGTTTTGTTTTTCTTTCTTTATTGTTCACATGTGCGCGCATGAACGAACCGTTTGTGTGTAAATGTGGAGATGTCTGGAGTTATACTGATGTTGACATGTCCTGTCTCTGGCAGTCAGTCTGTGAGCAGGACGTTTGTCCTTTTTTAAACACAGTGATGAGAGTTTGAGGGGAAAACAAGGAACTAATGCCTGCAGCCAGACAGTGTTTTTTCTTTCTTTATTGTTCACATGTGAGCGCGTGAACGAACCATCCGTGAGTAAATGTGGAGATGTCTGGAGTTATAGTTGATGTTGACATGTCCTGTCTCTGGCAATCAGTCTGTGTGGCAGGACTTATGTCCTTTTTTGTCCTTTTTTAACTGTGATGAGAGAGTTTGAGGGGAGAACAAGGAAATAATTGCCTGCAGCCAGACCGTTTTTTTTTTTTCTTTCTTTCTTTTTTAAGTTCACATCTGCGTGCGTGAACGAATCGTCCGTGAGTGGACTGGAGATGTCTGGACTTTTTACTGGATGAGGACATCTCCTGTCTCTGGCAGTCAGTCTGTGAGCAGGACTTCTCACAGGACTTCTTCTCACAAAAGTGTTTAAAAGTGTTTGCTCCTGCTCCTTTGTGAAAATGAGCAGCAAGGAGGAGAAGCTGCTGCAATCAGCATTTTTTCTGTGTTTTTTGAGCATGTAGTTTTACTGCATTGTGTACACAGTATACAAACAGTCCTGTGTGATTTATACTGCAGGAACAATATTGGAACACAGCAGGAATCATAAATTGTCGTCGGGTAACGTCGTCTTGTGAGTGTGTGGCTTCCGGTCACGCTGAGTACCGTCCTGTTGCTCTGACTTGCCCTGAAACCAGTTAATTCTGCGTCGAACAGAGGACGCAAAAAATTAAACATGTTTAATTTTCATTTAATTTTCCCCTCGCTCTGTTGTGGCGCCAAGCTGCATTGTCTCGGCACTAGGTTGCTTCCACGTGGCATCCTCATAACGACGCACGACGCAACTGGGAGCAGCCCCGGTGTGAAAGGGGCTTAATCAGTGTAACTACAAAAGATAGAACTTCACAAAGCGACACACAGAGTAAATAAAGTCTTGTTGCATGGATTCATCGTCACAGCTGAAAACTGTCGTCTGGAAATGCGTCAGTTCCTTCTCATGTAAATTACTTGAATAAATTAAGGGTTTTACAGAGGTCCTTCAGTGTTTGTCTACTCTGAGTGCATTTCTCAGCCTGAGCTGGAGGACGCTGGTGCTTTTTCCCACCACTAACAAGAAGACAAAATAACTTATGTTAAATTACACTTTTAACAACACCAACAACATGATGTCATTTATTATGTAATTTATTATTATCCAATATATATATATATATATATATATATATATATATATATATATATATATATGTGTATATATATATATGTGTATATGTGTGTATATATTATATATGTGTATATGTGTGTATATATTATATATGTGTATGTGTATATGTGTGTGTATATATTATATATGTGTATGTGTATATGTGTGTGTATATATATATGTGTATGTGTATATGTGTGTGTATATATATGTGTATGTGTGTGTATGTATATGTGTATGTGTGTGTATGTATATGTGTATATGTGTATATGTATATGTGTATATATATATATATATATGTGTGTGTGTGTATACACATATATATATGTGTGTGTGTGTGTATTTTTTGTTTGTTTGTTTGTTTCCTCACTCACACAGTGCAGATACAGTTGTATGCAAACGTTTGGGCATCCCTGATAATTTTCATGCTTTTCCTTTATAAATCATTGATTGTCTGGATCAGAAATTTCAGTTAAATATATCATATAGCAGAAGAATACACTGATATTTGAGAAGTGAAATGAAGTTTCTAGTATTTACAGAAAGTGTGCAATAATTATTTTTTATACAAAATTAGGCAGGTGCATAAATTGGGGCACCCTTGTCATTTTATTGATTTGAATAAATTTAGCACGAATTATTGGAACATGCCATTGGTTTGCTAAGCTCATTGACCCTTGACCTCCTTACACAGGTGAATCCAATCATGAGAAAGGGTATTTAAGGTGCCATTTACAAATGTTTCTCCTCTTTGCATCTCTTCTAATGAGTGGGAACATGGGAGCCTCTAAACAACTCTCAAATGACCTGAAAACAAAGATTGTGCAACATTGTGGTTTAGGGGAAGGATACAAAAAGCTATCTTAGAGATTCAGCTGTCAATTTCCACTGTGAGGAACATAGTAAGGAAATCGAAGATCACAGGCACAGTACTAGTTAAGGTCCGAAGTGGTAGGCCAAAATCATGGAAATCATCATGGGTGCCCAAACTTTTACATAACACTGTAAAAGGCCGTTCGGGTGCTCCCTTGTTTGCACTCAGGGTCGCCACAGCAAATCCAAGGTGGATCTGCATATTGAATTGGCACCAGTTTTCAGCTTGGGACTCCGACGAGGGCGGTCACATATCCTCCACTCTCCCTTATCTCTGTTCTCTGCTTTAACCTTCAAGTCCCTACTTCACCAGACTGTGAATTCCTCAAATTATATTGGATACTGGATCTATTGGACTACTATTGGATTAACCATGGAATTGATCAGCTGGTCTCTGAACGCTATTGACACCATTTTTTCTACAAGAAGGTCAGGACTGGGGGATCCTACCTGCCCAGATGGAACGCATCCTGCGGGCTATGTTCTCAACTCCTGGGGGTCTTGGCGTATTGCATGCTTGGCACCTTTCTCCATTGAGGACGTTGAGGATTTATTCATTTGTGGTCTTATGGTAGCAAGGCTGGTACTTTTTGGCTTATGTGCTGCCCTGATCTACCGGAAAATTGACAAGATGGCGGCATCAAGAACCACAGCTCCTTGCTTGTCCGTCATGATTAACGAGGTTGGCAAGGCAGTGCATTCTCAGACTGCGATGACTCTTGAACTCGGACGCAAATTGGATGACATCTTGGAGCAGATGCGTGCCTTGTAGTGAAGTTGAAGATTTCAGAGGCTAGTGAATATTCTTAATTCATAATTGGGATTTGGTTGTTCAAGCGAAACTGTTAAGTGTTTTTCACTGCTCAAACCACAACACTACAGGCTTATCAAGCCTGAAGATCAAATTGCCCGACTGTTTTCCTCCACAGGAATGTCTTCGGTCTGGGGACCATTTGGCTGTTTCTATCTCAACTCACAAAGACAATAAACTGTTTTCATAGTATTGAAGCATGCTCCATTACCCCCACCCCCCATCAAACACCCCCCATTCCAGCTTCTGCTCACGTCATTCCTTCCCCCTTCTGCGGGGGCGGTGTAGTTTTAGCTGCAGCTGGCCCCCGTTCCTTCCCCCAAGCTGACGGTGGCGCATCTCAGGGTTGCTGCGTGACCTTCACCCACTTGCTTCAATTCAGATAACGGACTTCTTCAAACTTAGTGCACATAAACAATGTCAAATGTGTATGTGCTGTCTTTAATTCTGATTTGTGCCATTATTATGGTAAACAAGTAATAATTGTGGACTAATTGCTGTCTGAAGTAACTGGAGTGTAAATATAATTTCTCCCCTGTGAGATCAATAAAGTATATCTCAGGTTTTACGCCAAATGCCCTTCCTGACGCAACTCCACATTACATGGAGAAATGTGGCAGTGGTGGGATTTGAACCCGGAACCTTCTGCACTGAAACCAAGCGCATTAACCACCTGGCCACCACCCCTGCTCCCTGGAGTCTTGCATATTTTTATTTATTTCCTGAAACACAAAGTGATGTTCAATGAAGACACTCTAGCAGTGAGGGAAGCCATTAAGGCACCAATCAGAAAACTTGAAAAGTGAAACCAACACTGAAGTGACCAAACCTGCAGTTCCTCGAATGGCCACTTGAAACTAGCTTCAAAAGTGAGTCAGTCCTTGTAGATCCCAGTGTTAACATGGCAGTGGGTCAGACCACACACACTCTCTTTCTTTCCCTCCCGCTTTCTCTTTCACACACACTTGAACTTTTTCTCCCTTGCTCTTGCTCATGCATGTGTACACACATGCGCAAAACTGTGACATCTGGCACCTTAAAGAAAGACTGCAGTTTTTTTTTATTAGCCAAACTGATTACTGCTTAAATTTTTGTCCTTATTGATTGAAAAGTGACCAAGCCGGATTTCCTCATTTTTCTTCATTCAGTTGCATTTCAGCTTCGGGTATTGTGAAGAGTTTGCGTCCATCCCCCCGTATGTCTGTCTGAATGTGCTCAGCGTACCTCCAGTCCTGCCAGGGTCTTCAAATTCACAGGGAGCATTCTTGGGACACAGACATTGGACAAGTTCAAAGATGGCTAACCTTGACCAATTTTAAGTGGTCAAACGGCCACATTCTTTCTACATACTCTTTCATTGATTACATGCTTATACAGCCGAGGGTACTTTAGCATTGCCTTTTTTATTTTTTATCTATTTTTGAAGCTGTCTAAAACTAGCTGTCTGGAAAAAGTAAGGATCTTTCAGTTGTTATCTCAAAGGCTGTGTATAGTGCATGCCATTGCATTGTATTGTATTTTATGTTTATTTAATTATGTTCTTCAATGCCATATACCAACACAGTGCAGAGTAGCTACCTAAACTCTGTGAGTGAGATAGATTATCTCGTCAATAGCTTTACATCCTCATTGAGCACAACTTTGGATGCTGTAGCTCCTCTCTAAAAGAGAGCCTTAAATCATAAATGCTTGACTCCGTGGTATAACCCACAAACTCGCAGCTTAAAGCAGATAACCCGTAAGCTTGAGACGAAATGGCGTCTCACTAATTTAGAAGATCTTCATTTAGCCTGGAAAAAGAGTCTGTTGCTCTATGAAAAAGCCCTCCATAAAGCTAGGACATCTTACTATTCATCACTAATTGAAGAAAATAAGAACAACCCCAGGTTTCTTTTCAGCACTGTAGCCAGGCTGACAAAGAGTCAGAGCCGAGTATTCCTTTAACTTTAACTAGTAATGACTTCATGACTTTCTTTGCAAATAAAAGTTTAACTATTATAGAAAAAATTATTCATAACCATCCCAAAGACATATCTTTATGTTTGGCTGCCTTCAGTAATGCTGGTATTTGGCTAGACTCTTTCTCTCCAATTGTTCTGTCTGAGTTATTTTCATTAGTTACTTCCTCCAAACCATCAACATGTCTATTAGACCCCATTCCTACCAGGCTGCTCAAGGAAGCCCTACCATTAATTAATGCTTTGATCTTAAATATGATCAATTTATCTTTATTAGCTGGCTATGTACCACAGGGTTTTAAGGTGGCAGTAATTAAACCATTACTTAAAAAGCCATCACCTGACCCAGCTATCTTAGCTAATTATAGGCCAATCTCCAACCTTCCTTTTCTCTCAAAAATTCTTGAAAGGGTAGTTGTAAAACAGCTAACTGATCATCTGCAGAAGAATGGTCTATTTGAAGAGTTTCATTCAGGTTTCAGAATTCATAGTACAGAAACAGCATTAGTGAAGGTTACAAATGATCTTCTTATGGCCTCAGACAGTGGACTCATCTCTGTGGTTGTCCTGTTAGACCACAGTGCAGCTTTTGATACTGTTGACCATAAAATTTTATTACAGAGATTAGAGCATGCCATAGGTATTAAAGGCACTGCGCTGCAGTGGTTTGAATCATATTTATCTAATAGATTACAGTTTGTTCATGTAAATGGGGAGTCTTCTTGACAGACTAAGGTAAATTATGGAGTTCCACAAGGTTCTGTGCTAGGACCTATTTTATTCACTTTATACATGCTTCCCTTAGGCAGTGTTATTAGAAAGTATTGCTTAAATTTTCATTGTTACGCAGATGATACCCAGCTTTATCTCTCCATGAAGCCAGAGGACACACACCAATTAGCTAAACTGCAGGATTGTCTTACAGACATAAAGACATGGATGACCTCTAATTTCCTGCTTTTAAATTCAGATAAAACTGAAGTTATTGTACTTGGCCCCACAAATCTTAGAAACATGGTGTCTAACCAGATCCTTACTCTGGATGGCATTACCCTGACCTCTAGTAATACTGTGAGAAATCTTGGAGTCATTTTTGATCAGGATATGTCATTCAAAGCGCATATTAAACAAATATGTAGGACTGCTTTTTTGCATTTACGCAATATCTCTAAAATCAGAAAGGTCTTGTCTCAGAGTGATGCTGAAAAACTAATTCATGCATTTATTTCCTCTAGGCTGGGCTATTGTAATTCATTATTATCAGGTTGTCCTAAAAGTTCCCTAAAAAGCCTTCAGTTAATTCAAAATGCTGCAGCTAGAGTACTGACGGGGACTAGAAGGAGAGAGCATATCTCACCCATATTGGCCTCTCTTCATTGGCTTCCTGTTAATTCTAGAATAGAATTTAACATTCTTCTTCTTACTTATAAGGTTTTGAATAATCAGGTCCCATCTTATCTTAGGGACCTCGTAGTACCATATCACCCCAATAGAGCGCTTCGCTCTCAGACTGCAGGCTTACTTGTAGTTCCTAGGGTTTGTAAGAGTAGAATGGGAGGCAGAGCCTTCAGCTTTCAGGCTCCTCTCCTGTGGAACCAGCTCCCAGTTCAGATTAGGAAGACAGACACCCTCTCTACTTTTAAGATTAAGCTTAAAACTTTCCTTTTTGAAAAAGCTTATAGTTAGGGCTGGATCAGGTGACCCTGAACCATCCCTTAGTTATGCTGCTATAGACTTAGACTGCTGGGGGGTTTCCCATGATGCACCCAGTGTTTCTTTTTATTCACCTCTTTTTGCTCTGTATGCACCACTCTGCTTTTAATCATTGGTGATTGATCTCTGCTCTCTTCCACAGCATGTCTTTTTCCTCATTCTCTCCCCTCAGCCCCAACCAGTCCCAGCAGAAGACTGCCCCTCCCTGAGCCTGGTTCTGCTGGAGGTTTCTTCCTGTTAAAAGGTTAAAATGAGTTTTTCCTTCCCACTGTCGCCAAGTGCTTGCTCATAGGGGGTCGTTTTGACCGTTGGGGTTTTTCTGTAATTATTGTATGGGTTTTGCCTTACAATATAAAGCGCCTTGCGGCAACTGTTTATGATTTGGCGCTATATAAATAAAATTGATTTGATTTGATTAATTTCAATCATGTTGCCAAAATTAGTTTTCACTGAGATTATAGAAACTGATTTTTGGAATTAGCAGAATGAGAAGCCTTTTTAAAGCATCATGCCAAGTGTTGAGTGATAAAGCAGGAAAAACACAAAGAACTGGATGAACGAGAAGTGTGAGTGGTTTTGCCTCAGACAAAAGTTGTTTGTTCTTCTTATTCTTCTGTGCTAGGTGAGACTTTTATTGACATCAGCCCAGCTGACAGAATAGTCCATTCTGAAGTGAAATTAGGTGGATCATACACATACACATTTAAAAAAAAGAAAAGCAATCACTTTATGTCTGTTGCGTTTCTTTGCTCTGGCATCGTCTGCTTTATGTGAAAGTACATGAAGTCAGTTGAAATTGATCACTTAATACTTTGCTCCATATATGGAATCATTTGCGTGTACATTTGTCACTTTCTAATCAGTTAGCCAGTTAATTGTCTGCAGTATATTCATGTTGATAAACACACTTTAATGCAACTTTAAGATAGAAAATTAAATTACAAATTTGATTCAGAGTGCATATTACTGGTCAGAATTACTGTCACCTTGGGATGGGAGCCTCACGATTCGATTATGATTCAGAAGACTGCAGTTTGATTGTTATTCTCAGCAGAAATATACTCAAAATACAACAGTATACATTATTATTAACACTGAAATTAACCCAAGATACGACCTCATTATAAAGCCGTTACGGACTCTACACAAATCACCGAATGCAATGCAACACAATGGATGTCTTTTACAGCGCACAAATCCTCAGACAGCTCAGACTGCCACACAGTCACAGCAAATCAAAGTATTTATATCATTAAGTCATATAATCGGTTAGATGCAAATTCATGACACTCAAAAATTTTTTACTTTAATTCACATTCGGTTTAAAATAATTTTATTCTTTCAAGGTCATACTTTAATGCATGGCTCAAGTAGGCAGTTGTTAGTGCTCTAACCAAGAAAAAACACAAATGGAAAAATACTAATATTAATGAAAATACTAACGGAAAAACTCATCAGAACAGAACTGTAACAACTTCTTATCCATGATTGCCATTTGATTGGGGCTGTCCCGATATAAGTCGCACTGGTCTCTGAAGCTGCAGTATTTTTGAAACGTGATGCCGCTTCTTGCAACAAGAAACAAAATAAATTAATCAGTGTATTATTTATTTATAAATGAAACACCAGCGAAGAGAAGCTAACGGATTAATTAATGTTCTTGTACAAGGCACTAAAAACTTAAACTTCTGCTTAGTGGTCAGACAAAAATGTTTTGTTCAAGTGCACAGTATAATAAGGCTTTGAACCAAAAGCCAGTAACATTTTTTGGCATTTTATTAAGAATGCAAATGAAACCCGAAGCTTTATATTTTTTTTATGTTCCAAAACTGAACCGTTTATTTGCAATAATGGCAACCATGTAATACCGTTATTTTTTTTTTTTTTTGTTCTTGAAAAACTTGCCGTTTGCAATGACCCAATGAGGACGTCAGACTCCGTTAATGCTCTACACCCAAACAGTTGGTTGGTCGTACTAATGCACCTTGTAGGTTTTCAAACCGCCAATAAACTTGACAGAAGAAAAAGACCTATTGAAGTTCACTTCCACCTGCCGTTTATTTTGGTTGTTGTTGGCGGGACAAAGCTCTGGTGTCCTTTGTTTCATGCTGAGAAATGCAACCAGAGCAGACAAACATCAATGGGCTGCTTTAAAAATCTAGGGGAGGTGATGGTCTAGTGGTTAAAACGTTGGGCTTGAGACCAGAAGATCCTCGGTTCAAATCCCAGCCTGACTGGAAAATCACTAAGGGCCCTTGGGCAAGGTCTTTAATCCCTGTTGCTCCTGGTGTGTAGTGAGCAACACACACACACACTTATTCGGGTCATTATTAGTCTTTTTTTGTTCTTGTTTTTTTTTTTTTTTTTTTGTCTTGGTGGATTAAGACTTCATATTTACTCAGTGTGTGAATGGTTTTGATATTTGACACAGTTTAGCTGTATGAATGGACATGTGAGTACTGTAGCTTTAGCTACTGAGCCAATCAGTGGGCAGATACCAGGCTCACTGGCAGAGAGCAACACAACACTGTGTCTTTTAAAATTACACAAACACACTGCTACACTTTAAATACACGTCGATTTCATTTGATCAGGGTGGATCCTCTTTCTCATAAAATGCTTTATTTTACTCAGTGTCCTGTTTTGAAAAGTTCTGGCTTCTGCTGCGTGTTACAGTATGCTCTTCTGTCTTCTCCTCTTTCGTTGGAGCATTACAGCGCCACATGCAGGTCTGGCATATACAGTGCTTTGTGTCCCACAGCTGACATAGAATGCTATTAACTGATTCTGGAATGATTATTTTGTGTTCTAACTGGTTTGGGAATGTCATTTTACGATAAAATAAATTTTATTGATCCCACAATGGGGAAAATCACTTGTTGCAGCAGCAAAAGTCATACAGTAGTCAAGAAAAAATATGTATATTTAAGAAAGGTGACTAAAATATATTGCAATGTTTGCTCGTGAATGTATAAATAGTATGGAATAAATGACTTGCAGAGGCTTTGTGTTTTGCACAGAGGGTGCAGCATTCTATTACTAAAGGAGCTGCTTAAGGCTCCCACAGTCTCATGTAGGAAGTGAGAGGGGTTGTCCATAATTGATGTCAGCTTAGCTAACATCCTCCTCTCACCCACCACCTCTATGGGGTCCAGAGTACAGAGGAAGAGGAAAGGAGAGAGCAGCACAAAGGTTCCAGTGAGCATAGTGGCCTCCATCATCTGTAAATGGATGAAGTTCAGATCCACCAGGACTCTTCCTAGAGCTGGCCACCCATCTAAACTGAGCGATCGCGCAGAAGGGCCTTAGTCAGGGAGGTGACCAAGAACCTGATGGTCACTCTGTCAGAGCGCCAGCATTCCTCTGTGGAGAGAGAACCTTCCAGAAGGACAGCCATCTCTGCAGCAATCCACCAATCAGGCCTGTATGGTAGAGTGTCCAGACAGAAGCCACTCCTTAGTAAAAGGCACACGGCAGCCCACCTGGAGTTTGCAAAAGCTCATCTCATAACCTTTTAAATATGATATTAGATTACTGCTACCAGGCTAAAGTGGATTCAGTTGTTATCTTGATTCTTAATTCTTTCATGCACCATTCAAAGGTTTATGTCTAAAGGTCTGGTTTTATTGCAGCAGTGAGCTGGAAATCAGGAACAGGCTGCAAACAGTCACTGGTAACTCTGTCTGTGAAGTGGAACAGTTTATATTGGGCAAAAGAAACTTTTCTTTCTTTCACTTCTCTCCCCTTTTTTGAAGCACGTTTATGTTTTGTCATTTCTGAAGCTCACAAGCGACTTAGTTGAAGGTGACATTTTCAGTCATTTTTTCAGCACTTCTGTGAGTGTGCAGCCCTGTAAATAATTGATATGGACTTTATATTCTGCTGAACAAAAAATAAACAATAAAAAAAAATCATATTTACAGGGACAGTTCAGGGTTACTCACCAGTAACAATATCAGGGCATAGACGCTGTAATGTGCGAATATTTTAAATGTCTCATATTTACACATGAACATACATATGGATGCGTGACTGCTTTTTATCTTCAAGCCTGCATAATCTCTTTTCAGTCTACTGCCGAAATCAGGTTTTTACCCAGTTTTCATCAGTAGCTCTTTATGTTAATGTCCTTGGCAGTGTCTTCTCTGACACGACTTCACAGGTACAAGGAGAATGTGCACCGGTGGGCTTTGACCCCAGAACTTTCTTGCTTTGAGGCAAGAAGGGTGCTGAAATGCTAACACACATGGCCATACAACAGAAACTTTACAAGTCTCATCAGAATTTGGAATAGGATGTTTAATCACTCACTCATCATCACCTGCTTATCTGGGATCGGGTCGCGGGGCAACAGCTCTAGCAGGGGACCCCAGACTTCCCTTTCCCGTGCCACATTGACCACCTCTGCCTGAGGGGATACCAAGGTGTTCCCAGGCCAGTGTGGAGATATAATCTCTCCACCTAGTCATGGGTCTTCCCCGGGGTCTCCTCCCAGATGGACGTGCCTGGAACACCTCCCTATGAAGGCACCCAGGGTGCATCCTTACCAGATGCCTGACCACGTCATCTGGCTCCTTTCAACACGAAGGAGCAGCGACTCTACTCCGAGCTCCTCACAGATTAACACAGATGACCAAACCTCTCACCCTATCTCAAAGGGAGACACCAGACAAAGATACCCCATGTTGGCTGCTTGTACCCGCAATCTAGTTCTTTTGGTCATGTTTAATCATCCACAACAAAAACATTTTAAAGTGTTTTTCTTTTATTAAATTGTGTGAAAAATAGACAGTGCCCTGCCCCCACCGACAACACAGTACTTCATTACACAGTAGTTAGTTATGTTCGTTATTGTCCCCGTCAACTGTCTGTTTTCACATTTTAACCACATAAACATGGCCGATAAACTGTTTTTATGTTTTGTTTTTGAGAACAGAACTTGACCATTAAATATTCATTAGTATCCTGTAAGGGTGGAACGATGCATGTATTGAACCATTCGGTACAGGACATTCGGTTCAGTACAGGGCTAGGGATGGGTATTGATAAGATTTTACCGATATCGATGCCATAATCGATTCTGCTTATCAATCCGATTCCTTATTGATTCCCTTATCGATACCTTTTGTGAATTTTCTGTGTACTAAAAGTAGGCTTTACAGGTTTTTTTATGTCAACATTTTATTGAGTCTTAAAGTAAATAAATATGAAATTGGTCATTGTATCCTTGATCTCTGGACATAAATAAAAATGAACAAAATCTGTAGTTTTTATCAAAAGCATTTCCTTTCAATCATTTTGGTATGAATATCTCTCCATACCTCTGAGCTGAGCTCAGCCAGCTGCTGCACATCAGCGCAGGACGTCTCCTTTTGGGAGGAAAAAAAAACGTTTTGATTGATTGCAGTTTGTTTGTATTACAACGTTTGGAAAGAGGTGTCAATTGAGTTAAACAGTGTTTTGCTTTGAATTTATTAATTCCCATGGACTCTATCGTTCTAACTTGACTCGGCAGAGAGCCGCTATTCCAGACAATAAACTGCAGTGGGTGCAGCATCCATTTTGGTGAGAAAAAAAAACTTTCCTTATTCAAATTCATTCCAGTAGTATTCTGCTTTTACTAGGATGCAGCAGTTTTCTAGCTTAGCAGATAAATTGAAAATATGATTTGACCAAAACAAATAGTCATTAAACTTAAATAAAACAGGGATGAAGTGCAGTTGTAAGAGTCACGAGGTGTTCACAGGAAACACTTATTTATTTCTACATTTATTTATTGATTTATGTTCATTGTTAGTTGGTTTTATATTTTCTGTTGTGTTTTTAATCAGGTTCTTTTTGTCTCTTTCTCTAAAATTGTAGCATTATTAGTTATTATTACTATTATTGTTGTTGCTATTATTATTATTTATATATAAACAATAATAAATTTAAAAAATATTACAATTTGTAATACATTTGACTCTTTTTCTGACAACAAACGCTGAGTCATTAATTATTATACAGAAAACAAATGCACACAAATGTGCTGAGATGCGAATAGCTTAAAGCTAATTTTAACATTGAAAATGTCATAGACATGCAGGGGTCGAAATACATTTTTTAACCTACTTGCACTGGTGCTAGTAACACAAAAATTACTTGCACCAAAAAAAAGTTACTTGCACAACCAAAAGTCAGTCTTATATCAACCTTAAACCTCCTCCGCTGATGTGTCAGACTCTTCCTCTCTGGGGAGAGTTTGAGGGGAGAGCAGCAGCGGCAGACATTTTTTTTTCACGTGCACGCGTGAACGAATTGTCCGTGAAGATAATTTTATTTATTAACTACAGAGATGTATAATAAAACAAATGGTGACTCGTTTATAACACAGTTATGACAGAGTTTGAGGGGAGAGAAAGCGAGGAACTATGGAGCCCTGGAAGTGTCATCGCAAAATGTTTTGCATTGTGGAGAGAATCTGCGCACATTTTATGATATTGTGCGCATGTTTTATTATATTGTGTGCACGTTTTAAGCATCGTTTGAGTGAAACAAGGACACGATCTACTTAAACGTGGCCACAATTTGTAAAACGTGCACTCAGTATTGTCTTGACACATAAATGTTGGCTATTAGCCAACAAACCAGGAGACAGTGTAATACATTTCCCCATTAGAAATGGATCTGGTCAGGGTATATCATCATGGTTTGGGTGCACAAGAACATACAGAGAACTCCAGCTGCCCAGCATGGCATCATCTGGAGTTTAAGCACATTAAAAAGGATGCTGAGGTTGAAGCGTCTCCCCGTCGTGAGGATGACAATTTAAGTCATATTACGGAGTTCATTTTGAATGAAAGGAAAACATGCGCACGTTTTATTAATTCGAGGGCTCAATTAAAGGAAAACGTGCGCACAAATTATCATGGCCAGAAAAAAATATTACTTTAAGTGACCTCTCCCAGGTTCTCTAAAGGAACCGCAGCGGCAGCCAGTTTTTTTTATGTGCGCGCGCGAACTAATCTTCTGTGAAAATAATTTTATTAACTACACAGATGTATAATAAAACAAATGGTGACTGGTTTATAACACAATGATGACAGAGTTTGAGGGGGAGAGAGAGAGGAACCGCAGCGGCAGCCAGTTTTTTTCTTTTCTTTATTTACATGTGCGCGCGCGAACACAACAAATAGAGCACAGCAACTCACTCCATGTGTGAGAGTCATAAAACGCAGGGAAGACGAAGACAACACACTGGAAATTGTTTTTTTTTCCTTATTTATTCCTTTATTGGTTCATTCTGCTGGTGCTTATAGTTGATAAAACTTGGATAAAGTTACTTGCACCAGTGCAAGTGCAGTATAAAATTACATGCACCGTTCGAATAGTACGTGCACACACTAGCACATGCATGTACTATTTCGACCCCTGACATGCTACCGTGTTAGCATTGGTCTCAATTTTAAGTTATAAAATACATGTATCAACTGTTTCAGAAGAGGTCGGTTTAACATAAAAAAGGTAAATATTACTCACAGACATATGCTCTTTGGGGTTTTAGCGGGGAAAAATTAAGATAAAGTGAAATAAAACAAAGTACCAACAAAGCAGCGGGTCAGATGCTTCATTGCTTCAAGCTTCAAAGAAAAGCCACGCTGCAGAAACGGTTGATGACAGACCCTGCAGGGGTTCTATAAACAACATGACATGATCATTTTCCTGACAAACACCCCTAAAACAATGGCTGTTCTGAAGGACCGACAAGGGAATCATTAAGCAAAAAGGCTATTGATGTCGGTGGATCGAATCATTTCTTAACAATACCTGAAAAGAACCAGTTCTTGATGCCCAACCCAATACAGGGCTGTTCACAGGTGAGTTCCTGTTGCGTGTGTTTACATTCAGTTTTGCCAACTTGGCGACTTTCTCACTAAATCTGGCAACTTTTCAAACCCTCTTAACAACTTATTTTCTCAAAAGCGACTAGCAACAAATCTAGCTAATTTTCCTGGCGTTACCGGAGACTTGTCCGATGTTTGGTGACTGAAAGTGAAAGTCTCTGTTGTCACCGAGCGACAGTGACTCTCCCCCTCCTCCGCTGCAGCAGCCTGTAAAGCGCTGAGTGGAGGGATATCTACAATCCTCCTCACTCGGACTTGCTCAGCCTACTGACCTTGTTTGCTGCGCTGTGATTAAATAGGCCCCAGACTTTGAGAAGCCTTGGCCTTGAGATGTTATTTTATTTTAATAATGTCAAAATAAATAAAAAAACCAAGAATCAAGTTTATTTGTGGTTCTAAATATTTTTTATGGTGGTTTTACTCACTTTTTTGCCTCTCCCACAATGTTTTTGTTTTCAAAAATTTATTTAAAAAGATATATTAACAAACATTTAACAAACAGTTAGAAAATAAAATAAACTGTACAAAAGTAAAGGGATTCTTTAGTATTAAATCTCTTAAAAAAATTCTTATAGAGTGTGACAGTTTTGGACAAGTTTATTTTTCTGGCAAAAATATGAAGGTTGAATAAAACTGAACAGTGCTTCATGCTGGAACCGTTGTGCTGCTCTTGTGGAAATGTTTTGTTAAAAGCTGTTTACTAGGAAATTATTTTTATAATATTTCATACATTTGTTGTTTATTTGAGAACATTTTATTTAACTTATTACCAGGGAGCACTTTGCAATTATTTTATTTTCCTGTTTGTATAATGTTACAATAAATTGTTGGTTTAAACAACAAGCAAATTTAGGTTTTGCATTTTGTTCCCAAACTGTACCGAAAATGAACCGAACTGTGACCTCAAAACCGAGGTACATACCGAACCATGATTTTTGTGTATCGTTACACCCCTAGTATCCTGAACAGATGAACATTCAGAAGTAGAGGTCATACAAGGTTGCCGTGTTGTCACATTGAAGATGATTTCCCAGAAAAATTAGGAATGTTGAACTTTAAAACACACGTTAAAATTTCTCAACTGTGATCTTTGTTCATTTTCATTGATAGATGAAGCGATCCATGTGTTGATCAGCGTAAGAGTCTTTGCCAGTTCATGTGATATTCGACTAAATAAATCTTTTAAATCAGATGTGCTTCTCAAATGTGATTTTTTTTTTTTTTTTTTTTTTTTTTTTGCATTTCTCTATTTTATTGCAAAGTAACTAGGTTTTTTTTGGGGGGGGTGCTTTTGGTGAAAGAGTAGTTCTGTGGTAATGGGATTATAATCACAGCAAATTTTTAATAGTAACATCAAATATGGTCAGATTTTACTGTCATTGTAATTCCGTTACTATAAAACCACAGACTTTATGTATACGACACAATAAATTTTGAAATATCAGCTTGTGATGTGGGAAGCCTCAGTTAATTCATTAGTCATTCGAAAAAGTATCAATTATTAATAATTATTTATTAATAATGAAAATGATTATTAATTGCAGCCATATTTTTCAGCTGAAAATGTGATTTATGATTTTGTGTGATGCTCACTGACTTGTTTACTGCAGTTACTTTATATTGTTTTGATTCTTGAACACAGGACCTCCAGCTGGAGACAGTATTCGTATGTGATATTAAAGCCTGTGAGATACTTTGCCCACTGCATCAAAACTAAACTAATTTTAAATTCAGTGCAATGTGCAAATTGAAATGAAATGTGCACGCAACATCACAAATGTCTGTACCACTTGCAGACCTGCAGACTGGTCATTGTGATGTACTTTAAGTGTGAATGGGTTTATGGACAGCAGTGAGTGATTGAGTGGTATTTACGATATGGCCGAACAGGTCTTGTAAGTATTTGTCACAGAACCATTTTTGTTTGACATTTTGACCTCTAACACAGATTCATTGCTGGTACCTGTGCCCAGAGTCTCCACATTCAAGTGGGTGTTGGACGAAGAGCTCAACCCAATGCCGTCCTGGAGAAAGTGTTTACATCCATCACAAAGGTAGGTTTTATATATATATATATATATATATATATATATATATATATATATGTATATATATATAAACTTTTATAAAAAAAAAAAACCATGCTGCACAAAAATGGTAATGTCCAGTGGGTTCAGTACTTGTCCCAGTGGCTTGGCAGGGGTCTCCAGCACCTTTCCACATAAACACAAGTGATCTCCTTAGTTATGTCATCAGAACTGGGTTAACATTTCCACCAATGTTCCTCTAGATCAGGGGTGGGCAATCATGTGCCATGAAGAGCTGAGACACTGCGGGTTTTCCTTGCTACCAATCACCTCAGCAGGTGATTTCATTGACGATCAGGTGTTTATGTTCTGGGGAGAAGCTCAACAGCAACCCACCTGCCGAGGTGCTTGGTTGCAAGAAAAACCTGCAGTGACTCGGCCCTCGTTTTCCAGCCCTGCTCTAGATACTGATACTATGATCCAGCAACTCACAACCCATAGCTAATTGCAAAGTCGAGGGGTATTGACTTTTTTTTTTTTGAAGATGCCAGATCCATGAGGACTGATACAGTCATCTTAGCCAACACTTTTGGTGCCTGTGGTTGCATTAAAACCCATGGCCAAAGATGTGTCACCTCTGACGCAGTCTTCAGTCAGAGACTGAAGTTGGGATTAAAAGGTCTGCCTTCAGAGCATACGAGATCTGTTAGAAAAGTATCCGACCTTTTTATTTTTTGCAAAAACCTGATGGATTTGAATCACATGTGCTTGCATGAGCCAACCTTGAACCTTTGTGCGCATGCGTGAACTTTTTCACGCCTGTCGATTGCGTCATTTGCTGGTAAGCAGCCTTTGTGTGAGGACGTGTGTAGTGCTCTCGTCGGATTTTCATTGCAAGGAAAATGGCGGAACGACTGGAGCAGCGCTACTGCATCAAATTTTGCCAGAAACTGGGCGACAGCCAGGTGGAAACCATTCGGAAGAATCAGACGGCTTTTGGTGACGATCCTATGGGCATCACACAGATTAAGGAGCGGTATAACCGGTTTAAAGACGTCCGCACAATGGTGGAGAGCGAGCTACGCTCCGGTCGGCCATCAACATGCTGAAATGACCGGATCATTTCCAAGGTGAACGCTGTGGTGATGCGAGACCGTCGTGTGACTGTCCGAGAAATTGTGGAAGAGGTGGACATCAGCACTTTTTCGGCACATTCCACTGTGACAGAAGATTTGGCCATGAAAAGAGTGGCGGCGAAATTCGTGCTGAAGGCTTCGGCACGAAGCTGCTGACGGCAGAGCAAAAGCAACTCCGTGTTGGAAGTCTCACAGGACATGCTGTGACATGCCCACCTCTTCCACAATTTCTCGGATAGTCACACGACTGAAAAGCCACCGAAAGCAGTCTATATCTTCCGAATGGTGGAAGAGGCGGGCATCATTTTTCGGAGTCCAGCATGTCCTGTGAGACTTCAACACGGAGTTGCTTTTACTCCGCCGTCAGCAGCTTTGTTTCCACCTGGCTGTCACCCAGTTTCTGGCTAAATTTGATGCAGTAGCGCTGCTCCAGTCGTTCCGCCATTTTCCTTGCAATGAACATCCGCCGAGAGCACAACACATGTCCTCACACAAAGGCTGCTTGCCAGCAAATGACGCAATCAACAGGCATGAAAAAATTCATGCATACGCACGAAGGTTCAAGGTTGGCTCATGCAAGCACACGTGATTCAAATTTTTAGGTTTAGCCATTTTTAGGTCTATTCACCCTATTGAGATATCCCATAATCCCTTGCGCACCAGAATTGCTGCAGTCTAAACAACATGGAGAAACCACATGACAAAATTGCAAATGAACATATGACCAAAATGTAATTTTTTTATGCTTTTCATCATGTTAATAAGACACTGCATGCATGTGACCCTGAAAACCTCCTAAAACAAATATTCCAAATGCTCTGTGTCTGCTGCATGTAACCTGCATGGATCTTTATAAACGCAAACCGAATTTCAGACATCATATATATATATATATATATATATATATATATATATATATATATATATATATATATATATATATATATATATATATTACTCTGGAACAAACAGGATAAAAAGTGTTGTCAAGGACAATAAGTAGGGAGTTAAAGAGCAAACTTTACTTTCCCCCAGAATGACATGAACAGGAAGTGATCGCAGCTCACAGAGATTCCCATTGAAAATAACGGAGAACCAACCTGAGCTTCTCACGTTTACATACAACAAACACTATAACAACATCTAAAAACCCAGATAATATATTCACGAGAGTTTTAGACAGAATATACAAATAGTTTTATGTTGCGATGTTAATGCTGTTGTCCGTGTGCAGCAGTTAAATTGCAGCCTTATGGCCCAGTCACATGGCACACAACGATTCCTGAACAAAGGGAAAAAAGTAAAAAAAAAAAGTCACAATTCGTTGAGAAAAGGTGGACGAACGAGCTTTATCACTGAACAGCCTGCGAACCAAGAGCGCAAAAGAGGCGACAGAGGAACAAAACTAAACCGAAGCTAACGTTTATCTCGACACTTTAAATGAAATGCTCCTGGAGCCACTGCTGGAGCAGTGTGTGTCTGCATCTCTGCGTTCCAGGACTCGGTGCTGAGACGGAACTCATAGCACCTGAGTCCTGGAGAAACTGCAAACAGAAGCTGTGGAGATCTGTGTGCACGTCGGTGGACCCACCTGCTCTGGTTCCTCATCCAAAACAAAAGAGGGATCATCTCCTTCATCATCAGAACCCTCACTGTCTGACAACACGCTACGTGCTCTGTCTTGCTCCAATTTAAAAAATAAATAAATAAAAAAATGCTGGTGTGCCGTGGTCACTGCTCTCACTGTATTACAAACCATATATATTGATTTATAACAGAAAACTGTCAAAAGGGGGAATAAATATAAGTGTAAAAATGATTGAATATATCAGAGCAGTAAATTGATCAGTTCCATGTGAACACTGCACATTGACTCCCCATGTGCGGTTATTTCCACTAGCTGCAGCTGATCCACAACATGAATTCTGCCTTCCAGAACAGCTCTTTATATAATCTTTTGAATCATCAACCTGTTGCCACATGTACAGAAGGGCTGGATTGTCGTTCCTACACTCATATTGTTATATTTAATAAAAAATAATAAGCTGCTGCTGCTGCTGACACTACGTTCAAGTACCGTCGGAAATTACACAACTTTTTTGTTGTTTCAAATGCAGCAGTTGCTTGTGGCAAAATAATTAATCGTATCCCCACAAAAGATTAATTCTGGCCTATATAAGGTGCCTGAGCCCATTGAAGCTGAACCCCCACCCAGATTAAAAAAACAATCCAAGCAAACAGGCTGAGTTTGCCCTGTAATTTCCGACGGTACATGAACACAGCGGCAGCAACATCACTCAGAAACAGCTTCTGTACTATGTGAAAACATTCAGCTGGTCGAACGAAGTCAGACTAAATGTAACTAAATGTTACAAAAACTAAGCAAACGATAAAAAAACCACCAAGAACGACAGCAAAACGAAATACGGATGAATTGAGGTTTTCAGTGGCAAATTTGTTCAAATTTTTTCAAATGTTCAAATTTTTCAACAGTTTAAAAATCCTGACCAAGTGACTGCTGCAGGAACGAAGCTGAACGAAGGTTAAACGATGCAAAGTCAATGAAAGTCCAGATTTCTTGTTAGTTAGGGCTTCGTTGCCCTTCGCTAAGTGCTGTGCGACTGGGCCATTAGCAGACCAACTCTATGCATTTCTCAATATTAATGACATCTCGCAGAGCGGCAAACTCTCTGAAATTTTGCGGGATTTGAAAACTCAATAGGGTGAATGGACCTGAGAGAGCATAGGCACTGCACTGTGGAGCTTCATAAGCTCCCTCAACACCAACTGAAGATTGTCACCATTGCTGAGAGGAAGGATGTCTGAAGTGCCTAGACACAGACGCAGTTTTAAAATTGGTCCTGGGTCCACTGTGCAGTGGACAATTCCTCAGCAGCGTGTAACACACTGCAGAGTCAGGGGCCCATTCCTATCATAAGAAATGCTGTCCTCTGATGGAGTGCCAATTCCGCCAACCCCCTAAATAGGCGTTATCTACAGTGCCAGATGCAATTATTGTCCCTGCTGAAAACAAATGGCACTGTGGTAAATGTCGTAGTTTCACTTCATGCCCAGGTGCAGAGTTATTTTGCAACTGAGAACCTGAATGTTGACCTGTAAGCAAAGTTGTTACTTGGATTTGCATATGACCTTCAAGGGTTCCTTAAACTGAAAGGATTTATTTGGCTCTTTTTCTTTTTTGTTTGTTCTGTCACAGAACCCAGACTCACGGCATCTGGATGGCCTGTCCAAGCAACTGGACTGGGAGGTTCGAAAGGTCCAGCGTTGGTTCAGGCATCGCAGAAACCAAGATAAACCCAGTACACACACAAAATTCTGTGAAAGCATGTAGGTTAAAGTCTTTAGTTTTCACCTTTGACCTCGCTGCAGACTTGTACATAGAGTGACTGTTTTTTGGTGATTCTGTTATTGTGAAAATTGTTTCAAGTCTTAGATGTGCTATTTCCTCAGTTATTCAGAGGACTGTTGGGACTATGTTTAGACAAAAAACTATGTTAAAGTAATGTGTTGCTGATTATTGTCTGTGAATTTAAGAGCACGTTGGCATGTTTCTAGTGTGTTCTTGTGATCTTAAGTTGGTTCTGTTTTCTAGATTATAATTTTTTTAATTGCTTTTGCCTCTAGGTGGAGGTTTACATTTTATCTGTGCATATTTACTTATGGGATCCGGTTTCTGTGGCAGGTATGCACAAACACACATCAAAATAGCATCAAAACAGGAAGTGATAAATTGTAGAAGTTTGCTGTTGGGTTTTTTCCATAGATTATAGTTTTCGTTCATGTTTGCTGAACTCATTTGTGGGTTTTTTTTTGTATATGTTTTGTCAGTCTTCCTGGATGTGGGATACACGGAATTGCTGGTACGGTTATCCCTATCAGGTACGACTTAGCTGTAATCTGCATAGTGTACGTTATATCGCACATTACCACATGGTTGTTTCAGTGCCTCTGTTACAATGAGGAAAAAAAAAATTGACCTTGTAAACATCTTAAGGATGAGTTTTGTTATATCAAGGTTTTCATTTGATTGTACATGTGTATCTAATAAACCAACGCACAAGTGATATGTAAAGAAAAAGGACCAGTGTTGATTTAAAACACTCCTAATTCACTACACAGAAGAGGGAAAAAAATTCCAATGGTTCTAGATGTGGTGTGCTCGAAGTAGAGTTGAATTATAAACCCTTATTGACTAAATGATGTCCCAGGTTACTCGTGCTGTTATCTCTTGCAGAGCCTGTGCTCCTGAAAACTGTTATTACGGCTGAGTTGTGGTTATAATTTACACTGTGTGGTGTGATCCTGCCTTGAAGACTCGCCGTTGGTCATGACACACTTCACATCGGAGCAC
The DNA here is from genome assembly GCF_902500255.1 of Thalassophryne amazonica. Taxonomy (NCBI): domain Eukaryota; kingdom Metazoa; phylum Chordata; class Actinopteri; order Batrachoidiformes; family Batrachoididae; genus Thalassophryne; species Thalassophryne amazonica. The sequence goes on along the minus strand of NC_047105.1, from coordinate 35,179,815 downwards.
ATAGCCTCTCACGTGGGGTCGCTTAAGTAACCTTGGACATTCGGTGGTGATTCATAAGTACAGGATGTGCGCTGTGATGACTTTCAACACTGTTGCATGGGAGGAGTTTCACATGTCTCTGTGGCTGTGTGGAAGTGGAAATACAAAAAACCGACATCACAACATTATTTTTGTCTGCAATGGGTGGGGGGTATACAGGTTTTTTTTTTCACACACAGAATTTGAATAGCCCTATTTGAATAGAATGACTGATTCTGCAATGATGAGTATAGTTTGGTAGATAAACGTATCTGTACAGAAAATAAAGCAAATTTTAAAAAGTTGAAAGACTCTGAAGACTCTGCAAGGAACAAATGGCCTGTTTTTGGTCAAGATCATACTTTTTGTACCCAAACTAATTTTATACTACTGACAGTTTTTTACCACCGCCAACGAAGTTGGGTGGATGTTATGTTTTCGCCCCTGTTTGTTTGTGAACAGCCTGGAACCCACACTTTATTTATATATATATATATATATATATATATATATATATATATATATATATATATATATATATATATATATAATGATTTTTTTTTTACAGAGGATTTGTATCCTGATGGGCAAGAACTGATTCAATTTTCAAGGTCATAGGTCAAAGTCAGGAAAAATATTGGAAAAATCCCTATCATTAAGGGCCCCTTCACACATAGTATGAATGTGGTCAAATTGCATATGAAGCAGGAATCGTATGCAATACGTGTAAAATCGTAGCTGCCTCCAATGCCTCGTACACCTGTTGCTACAACTATTTGCACACACCAGCGGCTGAAAGACAGTGTGTGCCCTGTGAGAGCCCATTCGATCCCTCTTGCGACAGGTGTCAGCCAAATTCCAGGTGACAGACACGCACATCTAACACCGCTTGTTTTGCACTTAGAAAATGTGCGACCATTCACGCTATTAGCACGAAACCAGTCAGCAGATGATCACTGTCGAGCTGAATGTGAAATTTGTCTAAGTGCCCCCACGAGTGTGGTGTGAAAGCAACTCATGTGGAGCATGTGAGTGGTCACACCGGTGCGCGTGTGTGACCCCTCCCCCCACCCCGCTCTCCCCAACACATATGGCATCCTGGGGGGGGGGGGACACTTGCATAAAACGCTGATATGTATGTACAGATCTGATCACATGGGGGCGATGTCTGAGCGCACAGACCACGGGGAGGTGCCTGACCACATAACACAGAGACATGTTAGCCTGGGTGCTGAACGGAAGGGGGGGCGGTGTCTGCTCACAGGGGCTGCTGTTGTGATCTGTGCTCCTGGACGTCCCAGCTGGAGAACACCTACTGTGTTTGGAAGGACATGAACTTACACCATTCCTCTGTGAGACGCGTGAATCTGCCCGCTGTCCTCACGTGGAAATGCATAAAAACATATATCGCTTTTGCGACGGGTTGGAGAGCGCGCACATTGACAGGCTGTTCCAGCTGGAACGGACCGTCAGTTCATGTGGACATGCAACAGGCGATCTGAATGTCACGTCTGTCTGACAGGACATGCGTGTCCTGATAGTGGCGCGCCGCAGGACTATATGGCAAGCCAATAGTGCGACAAATACGCCATTTTCAGTCACGTATCAGCAGAAATACACTGTAACAAATGCCATTTGGTCAGGTATCAGTGTTTTTTTTTTTTTTTTTTTCTCTAGTTAAAAAAAAATACATTTATCTACTTGTTGATTTTAGCCATTTCATGCTCCTGTTATAAGACAGTGATTGTAGCGCAGTGGTAAAGTTTCCATCTGGTCATCAGAGCTTACAGGTTCGAATCCTGTGAGTGGCATTTATTCTTTATTTAACCACGGTTATTTAACCACGGGGTTCTGTATTCCATCCCTTTTTATGTATTATTTATATCAACCCAGTGATAATCACCAATTATACAGCTGGCTTTTATTTTATTGTTCTCCACATCCACGACGTGATGTGGTGAAACACGTCTCAGCTGCTCGCACTGTATTCCTGCTCACACGACACCGTTGCAGCGGGATCATACAAGCCTGCCTGTTGGCGTGATGTTTTCGTGGTTCACTCATACGAGCTGTTCCGCCGTGACTCGCCCTGATTTGTACTTATTCATGCTATGTGTGAAAGGGCCCTCAACATTGAACGAATTTTCAAAAATTCATAACTCTCAAAAAAGATTGAATTTCTTTCACGTTTAGCTGTGTTATGTAGGATGGTATTCCTTATTGACTGACAAAGTTTGATCCAGATCTGATATGGATTACAGATTTTGTGGCCATTAAAAACCCATTTAATGTATATTTAACATTATATCTTAATCAAACATGCCTCAATCACTCTCATATTTGAAAGTGAGGTGCAGACTGACACTCACTATCACCTGACAAAATTTGATCCGGATCTGATCTGAATTGTAGATTTTGTGGACATTTGAATTTAATATTGAGAATTTGGTGTACATTTTGCATTATATCGCAATCAAAAGTGCCTCAAGTCACTCTCATTTGGGACAATGAGGTGCAAACTGGCACTCTCACTGAATAGACCAAGTTTGATCCGCATATGATCCATACTGCGGATTTAGTGGATATTTGATTTTAACATTGAAAAGCCCTTTTGATCTATATTTTGTATTAGATTTTAGCCTATGAAAAACCACTTCTAACAGGACTTTGACCTTGAAATTTTTTTCCAAGGTAAATTGGTGAAATATGGCAAGTAGTGTTAGCAGTGTTGTAGTTGTTTTTGTGTGTGTGTGTGTTTGTGCACCATTTCTGTGTTTTTCTGCTTTTTGCTCAATTTGAGCAGTCTATGGTGGCCAGTAGGTGCCCAGCACTTTCAAATTAAGACAGCGCCACAAAAATGCAAAACAAACTAACAAAAAAACCCCCATTTGCATCGGTTCTCTAACAGTCAGTTGCAACCAAAAGTATCTTGCAAAAGAGAAAAAAGTTTCAAACACACAGAACAAATGTAACCTGTACAACATACAACAGTTATTTTTGATCGTGTGCTGCAAATTCATACAATGTCTCCAAACAGAAATGTTTTGAAAAGCTTCAGTGACACAGCAGAAGTACTAAATACACAAATGGCAAATGGCATACACAAATGTCTGGAGGACTTAAAGTGGCATCGCACAAAACAGATGTTGTAGGGTGTCTTGTTGTATTTGCATTGCTTGATACTACACATTGCTGTGACTGTCGCACATCTCAGTGACGGCGCTCGAGTGATATATTGTGCACCTTTTTGCGTTTGTCGTTCGTGTGCAATAAATGGTGTCTGTTTAGAAGCAGTGTTCAGAACAGTTCAAAATCTTTAACCGTGATGTTAAAGCGAGCAGCTGAACCTACCTGTCCTCTCTGTCCCTGCGTAGGTCATGACTCCGGGGCTTTACCACTACTACGTGACTGAACTGGCTTTCTATTGGTCACTGATGTTCTCACAGTTCACCGACATTAAAAGGAAGGTGAGAGGAACAACACTGCCGCTGGACACACTGCAGTCACCACGGCCTGTTTAACATTTGTTAAGACGTCTACATGTGTGACATTTAACAGTGATTATATATCAGTTCAAGCCACACAAACTCCGTTTGATACAAGCTGTGTTGATTTGTTGAGGTCTGGTGATTTAGAGACGGGTTGGGTCTGTGCATGTCTTGTCTTTTCAGCATGAGAGCAGCTCACTGTCATGTGATTACAGGCCTAATTCGGTTAGAATGACACAGATTCCACACAGTCCTGGCGTGTTGTAGCTGGAGTGCAAGACGCTCGCCTTTATGATGTTTGACCTAGTTAAATGATGGGATCATTTTGTTTCTTCCTGGAAGTCAGCCAGTGGTGATTGTTTGAATTCGAACAGTCCAGCTGTTTGTTTCAACATATTATGATATTCAGATGAGTTTGCGGAAGACTGTGCTCGATTGCCTCAGAAGGTTTTTGTTTCTCTCAAGCAAAAGCCTTTCTGCTTGTAGGGTTTTCTTACTGCTAAACTTCATGAGTAAATACAGAAATAATGTGTAAATTTACACATGACAGTGGGTGGGGGTGGGGTTGGGGTGTGTGTGAAAGAGCACCCAAATCCCAAACATGCAAAACTGCTGGAATTAAAGTTTACAGTTTTAGGCAGTGGTATGTTTGTTTAACTTTATAGTTTTTAGTGAGGTCAGTTTTTAGTCTTTGTAAATGAAATTTGATTTCAGCAATGACATGATTGACTGTTTCAGTTGCTTAGATTGGATATACTAGGGGAGCTACGACCACTACCTTTGCACCCTCCCCCGGGACTAAACCAAACCAACTGTTTTAGGTTCCTTAGATGTCCCCAAAACACAATCAGGATGTTCCCAAAAATAAAAACTAGCCTCAAGCCAGTTATCCAAGATGGCCACCAAAATAGGGTTTTTCACTAAAACACCTTTACACAACATATAAACAACTTAAATATCACAGAGATTCAATGGGAAGACCATTACAGGTCACAGCAAACTCATTTGTGCCTAAACTAAATTCATTCATGGGTTTAAGATTCAAAATGGTGTCCAAAATGGCCGCCAATAGACTCTTATTAAAATACATAGTAGGAACAAACAATAGACTTAATATTGACAGAAATCTTTTGTGTTTAAGTGAAAAAACCCTATTTTGACAGCCATCTTGGACGCCATCTTGGATAACTGGCTTGAGGCCAGTTTTTATTTTTGGGAACATCCTGAATGTGTTTTAGGGTCATCTAAGGAACCTAAAAAAGTTGGTTTGGTTTAGTCCTGGGGAGGGAGGGTGCAAAGGTAGTGGTCGTAGTTCCCCTAGTAATATTATTAAGTAGATGAAAAAGGACTGTGCAGAATACACTCGCCGGTCACTTTATTAGGTACACCTTGCTAGTACCTGGTTGGACCCCTTTTTACTTTCAGAACTTCCTTAATTCTTCATGGCATAGACTCAACAAGGTGCTGGAAGCATTCCTCAGAGATGTTGGTCCATATTGACATTATAGCATCACACAGTCGCCCATTTAACCAGTCTGCCCATTTTGCTCTGACATCATCAAGGCATTTTTGTCCACACAATTTCTGCTCACTGGATATCTTCTGTTTTTCAGATGATTCTCTGTAAACCCTAGAGATGGTTATGTGTGAAAATCCCAGTCAATCAGCAGTTTCTGAAAGACTCAGACCATGCCATGTTCAAAGTCACTTAAATTGTCTTTCTTCCCCATTCCGATACTCACTTTGAACTTCAGGAAGTCGTCTTCACCACGTCTAGATGCCTAAATGCATTGAGTTGCTATCATGTGATTAGCTGAATAACTATTTGTGTTAACAAGCAGTTGACCAGGTGTACCAAATAAAGTAGCTGGTGAGTGTATATACACATTCAATGTATTTGTCATTTTATACAGCAAGGTCCATAAGTATTTGGACAATGTCTTGAATTTTTGTTGCCTCTATACACCACCACAGTGGAGTTGAAATGAAGTGATTAAAGGGGAACTCTGGGGTTTTTCAACATGGGCTCAATTTTTAGAGGTCTTTGGGGTGGGGGGGGGTCATCTTTTCACTTGTTCCAAAAGCAATTAATCTGCACAGTATGAGCGGCACGGGTGACTCAGTGGTTAGCCCTCTTGCCTCACAGCACAAAGGTCTGGGGTTCAATTCCGTTTTGTGGGTTTCTTCCCACTATCAAAAGCATGTGTCCAATGCGCTGTCTAGCAAACTGTGCTAAAAATTCACATCTTTCCTTAGCACCTCATGTGGACCTATAACTGCAACACATTCCAAAAACAAAACTTGTATTTGTTTTCAACTCCATTGTGCTGTGATGGACAGCTAAAGTATCTTTATCATTTTCCAAATATTTGTGGACCTGGCTGGGCCTGTTTGCGTAAAGTTGTTCATTATATTTGCTTTGTCTTTGTGTGGTTTCACTGCATTACTCTACTTGTGTTTATGTCCTTGTGTTTCTTTGGCTTTCGTAAAACAGTTTGTAACCATTTTTAAAAGGAAGATATTGTCATTGATTTTCAGAAGTGAAGGTTTAATCTGCATCAGTATGTAATGCAGCGGTACATGCACTCATTCAATAAAACAAAGCCAGTCCACAGCACCACACAACACTTTTTTGTTTGTTTGTTTTTTTGTTTTTTTTTTTGGTCTGCATGCAGTCCATCGTCATCAGCCCTCTTCTCTTCTCCATGCAGGACTTCCTCATCATGTTCATCCATCACCTGGCTACAGTCGGCCTCATCAGCTTTTCCTATGCTAACAACATGGCCCGAGTAGGGAGCCTGGTGATGTGTGTCCACGACGCCTCCGACTTCCTACTCGAGGTCAGTCACACTGTGGTAATGATGCACATGACCAGAAGTTAATCATTTGGATTAACCTCTGGTAGGTGAAAGTAAAGGTCATTGGTGTGAAATATAAGGCTGTCGTAGTCGTTACAGTCTTCATGCCCGTGGCTACTATTACTTAGCATTTAAAACACTAACAACATCTTGTGATCACCTGTATTCTGTAGTATTAATGGCAGTTGTGGCTCTATTTCAGACATTTTTACCATCATGACATACATTCGGTTCCACAGTTACACGCTTGTGATTGCCTTGGTTGCTGTGTGTATGCTAGCAAGGTATCTTTTGAACACCTAATCTGATTTTCATTAAACTTGGCAAATACACTGGGTCTGTGACTGGGGGAAAAGTGATTTGGTTTTGCTTAGAATTGACAATGATCAAGACTAGGGGTCCATTCATCCATTTTCTATACCCGCTTACTCCAGTTAACGGTCACAGGGGGCTGGAGCCTATCCCATTAGTCATGGGGTGTGAGGCAGGGTACATCCTGGACAGGATGCCAGACTGTCACAGGGCCAAGACTAGGGGTTAAAGTGTAATTTCTGACCCCATGCTAATATATATTAAAATTGCTCATTTAAGGAAATTTGTTTTTAGTGAACGTGACTATTTAAATGCCCGTGTGACATTTTTCTCTACTTGCTTGATATTGACATGTGGTTATGATGTTGCTGTGCTCACTGAGCACTTTTGATCTAGTGAAACGTTTGTAGCAATCAAGATATTGAATGATGTATTCAGTCACCATTAACAACTGCGTCACAACAGAGAAATCAGATTTTCAAACTAATATACCAATGATTTGAAAGAGTAGGTTGTCAGCATTATTTTGTCGTTAACAATTAATATTCAATCAATCAATTTTTTTTTATATAGCGCCAAATCACAATAAACAGTTGCCCCAAGGCGCTTTATATTGTAAGGCAAGGCCATACAATAATTATGTAAAACCCCAACGGTCAAAACGACCCCCTGTGAGCAAGCACTTGGCTACAGTGGGAAGGAAGAACTCCCTTTTAACAGGAAGAAACCTCCAGCAGAACCAGGCTCAGGGAGGGGCAGTCTTCTGCTGGGACTGGTTGGGGCTGAGGGAGAGAACCAGGAAAAAGACATGCTGTGGAGGGGAGCAGAGATCGATCACTAATGATTAAATGCAGAGTGGTGCATACAGAGCAAAAAGAGAAAGAAACAGTGCATCATGGGAACCCCCCAGCAGTCTAAGTCTATAGCAGCATAACTAAGGGATGGTTCAGGGTCACCTGATCCAGCCCTAACTATAAGCTTTAGCAAAAAGGAAAGTTGTAAGCCTAATCTTAAAAGTAGAGAGGGTGTCTGTCTCCCTGATCTGAATTGGGAGCTGGTTCCACAGGAGAGGAGCCTGAAAGCTGAAGGCTCTGCCTCCCATTGTACTCTTACAAACCCTAGGAACTACAAGTAAGCCTGCAGTCTGAGAGCGAAGCGCTCTATTGGGGTGATATGGTACTACGAGGTCCCTAAGATAAGATGGGACCTGATTATTCAAAACCTTATAAGTAAGAAGAAGAATTTTAAATTCTATTCTAGAATTAACAGGAAGCCAATGAAGAGAGGCCAATATGGCCAATATTGGTGAGTTGTTTAACTTGCTGCTGCATTATTGATTCGCATGGACTAAAATACTTCATGAAGTATCCCCCCCCAAAAAAATTTTTTTTTTTTGCAAATAAAGCAGACCAATCATCAAAAGTGAGTAGAGCACTCTGATGCTTAATTGCTAACAATATTTTAATGACTGCTACAAATAAATAAATAAATTATCCTTTGAATACATTCCAAGTAGCCAAATAAATTCACATCTGTTTGGTTTCAGATTGTTGTATTCTTTTACAAAGTTTTTGCAAATGTATTTTTTTAGCCCTAATCTCACAGAGATGTAAACAGATGTATGACATTTGTCAGTACTTGTATGGATTCACTGATTTACAGCCAGCAGGAGTCAGTCAGGCTCAGTCCAAAGAAACAACGTGGTGTCACCTCCGTTTGAGCTCACCACACACAGGCAGAGAATAGAGTCTGGTATACTGTTCTACGGGCAAAAGCCCACATGACAACCAGATTATTTAATCCAAAGTAGATTTGTTTTGCTGCCTTTTAGAATAATTATACTTTTTATTTCCATGTAATGCTGTTCCTCAGATACCAAACCTTTATTTCTACTTCCAAACCATTTGCATTTGATTTTTGTTTCCTCACTCACACAGTGCAGATACAGTTGTATGCAAAAGTTTTGGCACCCCTGATCATTTTCATGATTTTTCTTTATAAATCATTGGTTGTCTGGATCAGAAATTTCAGTTAAATATATCATATAGCAGATGAACACACTGATATTTGAGAAGTGAAATGAAGTTTCTAGTATTTACAGAAAGTGTGCAATAATTATTTTTAAAAAAAATTGGGCAGGTGCATAAATTTGGGCACCCTTGTCATTTTATTGATTTGAATACATTTAGCACTAATTATTGGAACATGCAGTTGGTTTGCTAAGCTCATTGACCATTGACCTCCTTACACAGGTGAATCCAATCATGAGAAAGGGTATTTAAGGTGTCCATTTGCAAATGTTTCCCCTCTTTGCATCTCTTCTAATGAGTGGCAACATGGGAGCCTCCAAACAACTCTAAAATGACCTGAAAACAAAGATTGTTCAACATCATGGTTTAGGGGAAGGATATAAAAAGCTATCTCAGAGATTTCAGCTGTCAGTTTCCACTGTGAGGAACATAGTGAGTAAATGGAAGACCACAGGCACAGTTGAGGCCCGAAGTGGCAGGCCAAGAAAAATCTCAGATAAGCTGAAGCAAAGGATGGTGAGAACAGTCATAGTCAACCCACAGACCTCCTCCAAAGACCTACTATATGATCTTGCTGCAGATAGTGTCTCTGTGCATCGTTCAACAACACAGCACACTTTGCACAAAGAGTTGCTGTATGATGCTGTAATGCAGAGGAAGCCTTTTCTGCATACACCAGTTCTCCGTCACCAACGACGGATTTCCGTCATTTGGAAAATTTAACTACACATACGCGCGTGCACGTGGTATCATGCGTGTTTTGGGGCCGAAATATGATACTCTCATTGTCAAAGCAACATCCAATTCTGCACTAATCGAAGCAGCAGCAATGTCAGCGTGTATGGCGCCGCACCACGGAGGAAGGGACTGTGTGAATTTTCACTCCTCTCCGCTCTGTTTACTGCTTGCCATGAGTCCTTCTCCTCCCTGTCTTCATGGGAACATTGGCAGACCTTCCCCAAGTAGAGCAGGGCGTGGCTTTGCTTTGAAGCAATGAAGCAATGTTTCGATTTGCTGCTTCGGTTCTTTGTTTTATTTCGCTTTATCTTAATTTTTCCCCGCTAAAACCCTAAAGAGCATATGTCTGTGAGTAATATTTACCTTTACCTACCTGTTATGGTCTTCTGAAACAGTTGATAGATGAATTTTATAACTTAAAAACGGGACCGATGCTAACGCGTTAGCATGTCTATGGCATTTTCAATGTTAAAGTTAGCATTAAGCTGTAAAAGAGTCAAATGTTTTACAAATTGTAATATTTTATTTGTTTTTATTTATATATTAATAATAATAATAGCAACAGCAACAATAATAGTAATAATAACTAATAATGCTACAATACAGTTTTAGAGAAACAGACAAAAAGAAACAACACAAAAGATAAAACCAACTAACAATGAACATAAATAAATATAGAAATAAATAACTGTTTCCTGTGAACACGTAGTGACTTTTACACCTCCACTTCATCCCTGTTTTATTTAAGTTTAATGACAATTTGTTTTGGTCAAACCACATCTAAGCTGTGTTTTTACACAAGAAAAAAAAATGCAGTAAATTGCACATTTGTGTCTTTTTTCATGAAAATATCTTATTAAAGATAACATACTACACTTTAGTCAGGCCTTCAAAAAACATTTGTGGACTCTTGCTGTAATATGTTGTCAGTGGTTGAGATTAGTTTCTGTAGGCATCTAAAAATACTCATAAGCGGGTGAAACCTGATGGAAATTTCTTTGTGGTGTGTCGGTGATGTATGTATGTGCAAAATAAAACAAAACACTACTCCAGGTATGTTTTTGACGAGAACATAACATCATAACTTTGTTACAGGGTCAAACGTTGATGTTGCTTGATAAAGGCCTTTTAATAATAACTCACTTCAAGAAATAATGGCAAAACTCACATGTAAGTAAAAAACAAAAAATAAAAAATGATTAATTGAAAAAACAATCAACCGAATAATCGATTACTAAAATAATCATTAGTTTCAGCCCTAGTTTGTTTTACTAGTGAGAGCATTTTACCGATTAAATGTGAATAAGCCAGTTTTGAGTTTCTCAGTGCGCATGCGTTTTCAAAACGGGTGACTGTTACTTTATGCACAGAAGAACAATGTTGTCAATTGCTTTAGGCCCTAATTTTGTATTTTATTGACTGTACAACCAGCGACATAGCATCCTTTTGGTGCATTTACCGGAATGGAATCAATCAAAATACTACAGAAGACAAAGAATTTTTACTTGACAGTTTGAAGTGAGTTTTCTTTGTTTCAGAGGGCTTCATACCCATTAAAATTCACTAGAATATACAAAATTTAACTTGCTCTTTTAAAAAATTTCTAGGGAGATCCCCCAGACCCCCCATAATCAATAATGTGCTTTTACTTGACAGTTTGAAGTGAGTTTTCTTTATTTCAGAGGGCTTCATACCTATTAAAATGCACCACAATACACAAAATTTGACTTACTCTTTTAAAAATGTTCTGAGGGAGATCCCACAGACCACCCAGAATCAAGACTACGCCCCACCCCCACCACCCTTTTATGTACCTTTATGTTCAGGTTTTGCATTCTTTTTATGCTTTGTCTCTTTCCTTAGAGGCTATTTAGAATAGATTTGAATACAGTGGTCCCTTGCTATAACGTGGTTCACCTATAGCGGCCTCGCAGTTTCGCAGATTTTTTTAGTGCAATTTTGCATGCTTTTTTCTTTCTTTCTTTTTTTTTTTTTACAGTGCATTGTGTTCTGCGTTCTCATCAGGCGGGCCTGTCGCGGCACCGGTCGGCATCACCGCGATTGCTCTCACTGCCTCCGATGCGCTTACCGAGTCTGCGGGCTCGGTAAGCACCGCAGCGGGTCACTCACACCGCCCCCTGTCTTTTGTGCGGAGCTGCAGCCAACTGCAGCAACAGGTCCAGAGACTATGCTCGCTGTTTTGATGCAGAGCACTCTGGCAGCCCGCAAGGATAAACTTCTTGCGGAAAAATCTGCAGTGCTGCATGGTCTCGGTAACCGCAGCCGCAGAGCTCCGTGGCCACTGAGAGAGATTTGTATCTTTCTAATGACTTGGATTCTTTGCGGGTCCCGCATCCGTACCCTGCAACGGTAACACCAGAGGCAGTGAGCGAAGGCAGAGCACGCACATTGTGTTCTGCCTGTGTCTGTTTATAATCTTCTCGCCCAGAAGAAAAAAGAGCGCCAACAACTACCCATAACTACGTTCTTCACTCGGAAAAAGACACCTGCACCGAGGTGTCACTCAATGGAAAAAGACGCCACAGCGGAGCGGCGCAGGACGAAGAGGCACGGTCAGAGGAACTGTGAAATACTGGTGAGTCACTATTAATAATTTCTTATGTGTCCAACCTTGTAGGTTGATCGATAAATTTAAATTCGTTAGTTCTAAAATCCATCCTAATTATTTATAGGAAAACATTCTATTTTTATTTCTCAAACAAATGTTTGGGCCTGAAAACAGGTTTTGATCTTTGGTTTCATTCTATAATACTGGACTTATTTTTCTACTAAGGTTTGAACTTTGAAAGTGTTTACACAGGAGAGAAAAGTGAGAAAATGTTAATGCCTATTTGAGAAAAGTGTATAAAGTGTGTTGTGAGGGGTTTTACAGCCAACATCTATAATAATTGTAAAAAATAACTGACTACTTCGTGGAGTTCGCCTATTGTGGGTTATTTTTAGAACGTAACTCCCGCGATAAACGAGGGACCACTGTACTGTACGAGGTCTGTTAGAAAACTATCCAACCTTTTTATTTTTTTTTGCAAAAACCATATGGATTTGAATCACGTTTGATTGCATCAGCCAAGCTTGAACCTTTGTGCGCATGCGTGAGTTTTTTCACGCTTGACGGTTGCGTCATTTGCCTGTGAGCACGCTTTGTGGGAGGAGTGGTCCAGCCCTCTCGGCGGATTTTCATTGTCAGGAAAATGGCTGAGAGACTGCCGCTTTGCTGCATCAAAATTTTTTCAGAAACTGTGCGAGACAGCCAGGTGGAAACCATTCGGAAAATTCAGATGGCTTTCGGTGAAGAGCCTATGGGCATCACACAGATTAAGGAGCATTACAACCAGATTAAAGACGGCCCACAGTGGCTGAGGACGCGCCGCGCTTCGAGCGGCCATCGACAGGCTGAAACGACCAGGTTATTTCCAAAGTGAAGGCTGTGATCCGGGACGTTGTCTGACTACCAGAGAAATGGCAAGAGAGGTGGACATAGCACTTTTTCAGGACATTACACTGTTACAGGAGATTTTGTAATGAAAGACGTGCAGCGGAATTCGTGTGTCAGGACGGAGCCGCGTAATGGCGCAGAACAAAAAGCACCTCCGTGTTGGAAGTCTCACGGGACATGCCCAGCTCTTTCACCATTCGGAAGATTCAGACGGCTTTGGGTGGCTTTTCAGTCGAGTGAGTATCCGAGAAACTGTCAAAGATCTGGGCATGTCACATTTCCTGTGAGACCAACATGGAGGTGCTTTCGTTCTGCACCATTAGCGGCTCCGTGGCGAATTCCTCCGCTCCTGTTTTCATGACAAAATCTCCTTTAACAGTGGGATGTGCCGGAAAAGTGCTATGTCCACCTTTTCTGCCATTTCTCTGGTAGTCAGACAACATCCCAGATCAACACAGCATTCAGTTTGGAAATAATCTGGTCGTTTCAGCCTGTCGATCGCTGCTTGGAGTGCGGCGCACCCTCCGCCATTGTGCGCAGTCTTTAAACCGGCTGTAACACTCCTTAATCTGTGTGATGCCCATAAAATCATCCCTGAAAGCCATCTGAATTTTCCGAATGGTGTCCACCTGGCTGTTTCTCACAGTTTCTGAAAAAATTTGATGCAGTGCTGCTCCAGCCGTTCAGACATTTTCCTCACAATGAAAATCCGACGAGGGGGGAGGACCAGTGCTCACTCAAAGCCTGCTCACAGGCGAATGACGCAACCGACAGGCGTGAAAAAACTCACACATGCGCACGAAGGTTCAAGCTTGGCTGATGCAATCACACATGATTCAAATCCATATGGTTTTTGCAAAAAATAAAAAGGTCGGATACTTTTCTAACAGACCTCGTATAATGTGTTCATTGTATTTATTGAGGAAAAAAAAAGAGTGTGTGCTCCCACTATGCCACATTTTAGGAAATTGCTGGCATTGATTTTTGCCAGGAAAAAATTTGAGTCAGATGAAAATTTATTGCTTTAACCCATGGCGTACACGCCACAAACAGAGTCGCTTGAGGTATGCTAAAGCACATTTGGACAAGCCAGCTACATTTTGGAATAAGGTGCTGTGGACTGAGGAAACTAAAACTGAGTTATATGGACATAAAAAAGGGCAGTATGCATGGCTGAAAAAGAACACAGCATTCCACGAAAAACCCTAGTTACCTAAAGTAAAATTTGGAGGTGGTTCCATCATGCTGTGTGCCTGTGTGGCCAATGCAGGTACTGGGAATCTTGTTAAAGTTGAGGGTCATATGGATGGCAGGGTCAGATGGCAAATTGGTATCAGGCAAGAGGCCAGACTAAGAATGGTTCACAAGACACCATGATAGATAGAGATAGAGGAAATGTGACCCGGCCCGGAGGAGGCCCGGGGCCCTCATCTGGAGCCAGGCCTGGATGTAGGGCCCGTCAGCAAGCGCCTGGTGGCTGGGCTTGCCACAGAGCCCAATCGGACACAGCCCGAAAAGGCAACGTGGACCTTCCATCTCCACCCTGTGGGCTCACCACACGCAGGGGGAACCACTGGTGTCGGGTGCGCTGTCCCTTGGGTGGCAGTAAAACTCAAGAGCCTCGATGGACCAGACCCAGGCGGCAGGGGCTAGCTCTGGGGGGTGTGGAACATCACCACGCTATGGGGGAAGGAGCCGGAGCTTGTGCGGAAGGTGGAGCGACCAGTTAGATCTGGTGGGTCTCGCCTCCAGAACCACTCTCCTTGATAGGGATTGGAACTTATTCTTCTCTGGAGTTGACCAGGGGGTGAGGCACTGGGCAGGTGTGGGGATTCTCACGAGTCCCCGGCTGAGCACCGCTACGTTGGAGTTTACTCCAGTAGACGAGAGGGTCGCCTCCCTGCATCTTAGGGTGGTGGGGGGTAAAACTCTGACTGTTGTTTGTGCGTATGCAACGAACAGCATTTTGGAGTATTCGGCCTTCTTGGAGTCTCTGAATGGAGTCCTGTATGGGGCTCCGGTGGGGGACTCCATTGTTCTGCTGGGGGACTTCAACACACACGTGGGCAATGACAGAGACACCTGGAGAGGTGTGATTGGGAGGAATGCCCTCCCTGATCTAAACCCGAATGGTCGTGTGTTATTAGACTTCTGTGCTTGTCACGGACTGTCCATAACAAACACTACGTTTGAACATAAGTATGCTCATAAGTGTACATGGTAACAGAGCACCCTAGGCCAAAGATCGATGATCGATTTTGTGATCGTATCATCTGACTTGAGGCCGCATCTTCTGGACACTCGGGTGAAGAGAGGGCAGAGCTGTCAACTGAGGACTTTGGACAGACCTGGTAAGCCCACACGGATAGTGTAGGTGAACTGGGAACATCTGGAGGAGCCCACTGTCTGACAGAGCTTCAACTCACACCTCTGGCAGAGCTTCTCTAGCATCCCTGTGGAGGTTGGGGGCATTGAACCAGAATGGGTAATGTTCAAAGTTTCCATTCCTGAAGCTGCACCAGGGAGCTGTGGCCTGAAGGTCTTCGGTGCCTCAAGAGGTGGCAGCCCTCGAACACCGTGGTGGACACAGGTGGTCAATGAAGCTGTCTGACTGAAGAAGACATCCTTCCGGGATATGTTATCTCAGAGGACTCCAGAGGCAGTTGCAAGGTACCGACAGGCCTGAAGGGCTTGTGGGGGAGGCAAAGCAGTGGGTGTGGGAGGAGTCTGGAGCAACCATGGAGGAGGACTTTCGGTTGGCACCAAGACGCTTCTGGCAGACCGTGAGGCACCTCAGGAGGGGAAAAGGGGGAACCATCCAAGCTGTTTACAGTAAGGATGGGACTCTGTTGACTTCAACTGAGGATGTAATCCGGCACTGGAAGGAACACTTTGAGGATCTCCTGCATCAGACCGGAGTGCCCTCTATAGTAGGGGTAGAGCTGGAAGGTGATGGAGGATTTTCATCAGTTTCCTTGGTGGAAGTCACTGAGGTAGTCAAACAGCTCTGCAGTGGCGGAGTGTGTTGTCTCAGATGAGACGTCTCTTCAACATTGCGTTAAGGTCTGGGACAGTGCCTAAGGAGTGGCAAACTGGGGTGGTGGCCCCCATATTAAAAAAGGGGGAACAGAGAGTGTGTGCCAACTACAGGGGCATCACACTACTCAGCCTCCCTGGTAAAGTCTACTCCAGGGTGCTGGAAAGGAGGGTTTGGCCGATAGTCGAACCTCTTATTTAAGAGGAACAATGCAGATTCCATCCTGGTCGTGGAACAACTGACCAGCTGTTTACTCTCACAAGGATCCTGGAGGGTCCCTGGGAGTATGCCCACCCAGTCTACATGTGTTTTGTGGACTTGGAGAAGGCATATGATTGGGTACCCCAGGTGATACTGTTGGAGGTGCTGCGGGAGTATGGAGTGAGGGGCTCCCTTCTTATCTCTGTACTTGCAAAGCGAGAGCTGTGTTCGGGTGCTCGGCAGTAAGTCGGACTCATTTCCGGTGGAGGTTGGCCTCTGCCAGGGCTGTGCCTTGTCACCAATCCTGTTTGTGATATTCATGGACAGGATATCGAGACATAGTCGGGGCAGGAGGGTTTCCGGTTTGGTGGGCTCAGGGTCGCATCACTCCTTTTTGCAGATGATGTGGTCCTGTTGGCCTCATCAGCCGGTGACCTCCAACACTCACTGGATCGGTTGGCAGCCAAGTGGCTGGGATGAGGATCAGCACCTCTAAATCTGAGGCCATGGTTCTCAGCAGGAAACCGATGTATTGCCTACTCCGGGTATGGAATACGGCCTTGCCCCAAGTGAAGGAGTTCAAGTACCTCGGGGTCTTGCTCACGAGTGAGGGAACGATGGAGTGTGAGATTGGCCGGAGAATCGGTGCAGCAGGGGCGGTATTGCATTTGCTCTACCGTACTGTTGTGACGAAAAGAGAGCTGAGCCAAAAGGCAAAGCTCTCGATCTACTGGTCAATCTTCGTTCCTACTCTCACCTATGGTCATGAGGGTTGGGTCATGACCGAAAGAAGTAGATCGCGGGTACAAGCGGCCGAAATGGGCTTCCTCAGGAGGGTGGCTGGTGTCTCCCTTAGTGATAGGTTGAGAAGTTTGGTCATCCGTGGGGAGCTCGGAGTAGAGTCGCTGCTCCTTCGTGTTGAAAGGAGCCAGCTGAGGTGGTTCGGGCATCTGGTACGGATGCCTCCTGTGCGCCTCTCTAGGGAGGTGTTTCAGGCACGTCCATCTGGGAGGAGACCCCAGGGAAGACCCAGGACTAGGTGGAGAGATGATATCTCCACACTGGCCTGGGAACGCCTCGGGATCCCCCAGTCAGAGGTGGTCAATGTGGCACGGGAAAGGGAAGTCTAGGGTCCCCTGCTGGAGCTATTGCCCCCGCGACCCAAACCCAGAAAAGCGGTTGAAGATGAGTGAGAGTGAGTGAGATATCAGTGTGTTTGTCTGCTATATGATATATTTAACTGAAATTGCTGATCCATACAACCAATGATTTATAAAGGAAAATCATGGAAATCATCAGCGGTGCCAAAACAACTTTACGTTTTAACTTTTTAGGGCAGCAGGTCTGAGTGTAACACAAAATAACGTGCATCTCATTTAAATTTTCTGCACTGATGGTAAAATGTCATCTGCGCACAAGTGACCCAAATGAAAATTGTTTTGTTAAAAATAATTGTCAGACTTAGTCATGCATTTTATGGCAGGGGTGGTGGCCAAGTGGCTAATACGCTCAGTTTCAGTGCAGAATGTTCCCGGTTCAAACCCCACCACATTTCTCCATGTAATGTTGAGGTGCGTCAGGAAGGGTCTTACTTTTAATCATGCATTTTATACCGAATAACGTGTTGCTTATTTTTGGAAAACTTGACATTTTAATTGAATCATGGTGAATATGCATGTAAATTATTGTCACTTCTACATACAGCAGTGTTCTTTTCAGGATATATTCCATCATCCCCCACCCCCCAGCACTTTTTTTTTTACCCGAGGCCAAAATATGGCCATCAGATAATGCGTCCATCGTCTGTCTGCCCAGCATAAGTCTCGTGCTATTATTCGTGAAATTAGTCCCTGTGTGGGACTAATTTCGTCGTCCCGCTCCCGCCTGCCCCCTTAGAGATTTGGACCATTACCATCCATGCCCGCAACGTGTATTACAGTCCAGCCCATTCCTGCAGTGTGTATTTTCAGTCCTGCCCGCACCTGCGAAACTCTGAAAATGTATGCCTGCACAGTAATAGGCATGCATTGATTTTGTCTCCTCCCATCCCGTGGGAGAAAACACGTCATTGGGTTGTTTGTTTCCAAGACTGTTTCATATATGTGACCCATATATGGGCATGCAGTATTGCTAACTCTTGCTGTGTGAACCTGCTCTCTGCTCCGCTGCTGCTCCTGTTAAAGACGTTTTATTTAAGATAAAAGTCGCGTGTCGGCATCGCATATTTTTACACGATTCTCCTTTGTTGACCGAGTCATCCTGTCACTTCCAAACCCACAGCGTATTTCTTTTACCTGCCCACAGCAAAGTTCTAACCACCCACTCCTGCAAGATTTGCGTTGGGTCTCAATGCAGGCCTCTACTGCCAGGGTCTTCAAATTCACAGGGAGCATTCTTGAGACACAGACCTTGGACAAGTTCAAAGATGGCTAACCTTGACCTATTCTAAAGGGTCAAAAGGTCACATTCTTTCTACACACTCTTTCATTGATTACATGCTCATACGGCCGAGGATACTTTAACATGTTACATTATTAAACAGTGGAAGCAGAGAAGAATTGTGACTGTTCGGTCATCTTTCTCAGCTGAACAGTTTAGAAGTCCACAGATTGGATATGGTCTGTGTGTGAGTGGAAACCACAACACTGCACCTCACAAAGCATTTCACATTACTTCTGTCATTTTTTTTTTCTTTCAACAGGCAGCAAAGCTGGCCAACTACGCCAAGTACCAGCACTTGTGTGACTTCCTCTTCATTGTGTTCAGCATGGTGTTTTTTCTCACCAGACTTGTTATTTATCCAATATGGTAAGTGCTCCTGAACAGCTGCACACTCACAATGTTGATTACTAAATATCTGACCAAGATCAGTATTTTAATTTAATGATGTAGTTTGCAGACCAGCTGGCCGTGGAAATGTAGTGCATAACAGTCTTGTGACCTTCTTGTAAAACACCTGGTTTCACTGAAAACACGGCAGCGCCGTTGTGCTTGGATTTCTTTAGCAGTGCACACCTTTCTGGACTTCTCAGTCTTTACAAGAAAATAATGTGATGTAACTACAACCACAATGGAAATGAGATGAGGCAGTTTCCTGGAAGCCTGTACTCTGACATTCACACACGCCTACTTTTTTTTTTTTTGTGTGTTAACTTGTCAGCCCAGACTTTAGGACAACTGTGTCTCTGTCATTACAAAAAATAAATACATATATAGATAGTCAGGGGAGGTGATGGTCTAGTGGTTAAAGCGTTGGGCTTGAAACCAGAGAATCCTTGGTTCATATCCCAGCCTGACAGGAAAATCACTAAGGGCCCTTGGGCAAGGTCTTTAATCTCTTAGTTGCTCCCAGTGTGTAGTGGATGCTTTGCATGGCAGCAGCCTGACATCGTGGTGAATGTGAGACATTATTGTAAAGCGCTTTGAGTGTCTGATGCAAATGAAAAAAGCACTATATGAATACAGTCCATTTTAGTCAAAGGTTATAGGGAGTTGTGTTACTGTTTAGTGTTTAATAATTAAGCAACACTTTTGATGCGCTAAACCAGGATGCTTGTTTAAGATAGCAGTTTTTCTAGTTCATTGGACTGATTGAAACAGAGACCGATATTCAGACATACAATACACAGAAACATGAAGTTACATTTTGCTTTAGTTAGTAACCTATTAAATGGCAGCACTAATAATGGTTTTAATTGTTTTATTTGTCAGTGTATTGTGTGTTTTTTTTTTTCCATTCACTTTTGATACTCTGTTGTGCTTCTTACCCTGTGTGCTGCTATACAATGCTGCTGGAACCTTAATTTCCCTGAGGAAGTCTTCCCAAGGAATTAAGTTCTATCTGATCTAATCTAAACACACAGTACATGTCAAAGGTTTGGACACACTTTCCCAGTCAAATGAAATATGATGTCTCTGTCCACCACAGCCTCCATTTTCAGAGCCCATAAATAATTGGACAAACTAAATATCAGGATTATTGTTGATATTAATTTGCACTTTTACAGACCGTTTTCTTTTTAGAGGAGTTAGGGGATGGATACATGAACATTTCCCAGTCACTGGGTATTTTCTTGGACTTCATTTGTCAGTCCTTCATAAACACAGTCTGTATGGTAAATCTGTCTGGAGGATGCAGTCCTCTAAAACTGAGTGCTCAAGGAGATAACAAATGAGGGAAGCCTCCAAAACAACTGAAGGTGTTATCAGCTTCTGCGGCTGTGATTGGAGAAAATATGCTTGGTGCAACTTTTGTCTGTTGCATCATCAGTTGTGTCATGGTGGACTGGAACAAAGAACATTCTTAAAAAGATTACTTCAAATTTAAGCTAGTTTGCCAGAAGGCACATGGGACGTAAGTCAAGATTTAATGTGCTTTAGTGTAGGAATATATTCACTTAAAAAATATTTATTTGCACATTTATTACAAATGTCACCCCATTAAATAATGATGGCTCCATTCAGGAAAAAAAACCCTCTCTGCATATGACAAGATCTAGCACAATAAAAATCCTCCCAAAAACTGACACTGCAGTCCATCGTGCTCAGTGCACTGAAGTCTGTGCTGACATAGAGACATCCGTTTAGGTGATTAGATGGTCGCAGTTCTTCGAGACAGACCTGGAAGTTATAGCCGCCAAAGAGACGGCCCCCAGTGAAGCGATCATTGTTGACAGTAACTGGAGAAGCTATATTCGGTGTCTCGGTGTGGATGAGTGATGAAGCTTGTGTTGCCGGTCACGGACCTGGACTGAAATCCATCCCACTCCTGCGGGAGGTGACTCCGTCCACAACCTCCTGTCACTTACTTAGATTTAAAGAAGATGAGGTCATCACCACTCACCTGATGACATCCTGGAGACTGAACCAGAAGTTCAGCTTTTGGGTAAATTACTGTCTCCTAACTGAATCCAGTTAGTTCCCTGTTTGTGGTTTGCTTTAACAAAGAATAATATGACAACTTGCCATCATTATGAATTAGTGCGTAAACATACACTTCTTCTTTATCTTTCGGCTGTTCCCGTTAGGGGTCGCCACAGCAGATCAGTCGTTTCCATCTCACCCTGTCCTCTGTATCTTCCTCTGTCACACCAACCACCTGCATGTCCTCTCTCAGCACATCCATGAACCTCCTCTTTGGTCTCCCTCTTCTCCTCCTGCCTGGTGGCTCCATCCTCAGCATCCTTCTCCCTATATACCCTGGGTCCCTCCTCTGCACATGTCCAAACCATCTCAATCTCGCCTCTCTGACTTTGTTTCCAAACCGTCCCACCTGAGCTGTCCCTCTGATATGTTCATTCCTAATCTTGTCCATTCTTGTCACTCCCAAAGAGAATCTCAACATCTTCAGCTCTGCCACCTCCAGCTCTGCCTCCTGTCTTTTTGTTAGTGCCACTGTCTCTAAACCATACAACATAGCTGGTCTCACTACTGTTTTGTAAACTTTCCCCTTCACTCTTGCTGATATTCTTCGGTCACAAATCACTCCTGCCACCTTTCTCCACCCACTCCACCCTGCCTGCACTCTCTTCTTCACCTCTCTACCACACTCTCCATTACTTTGAACAGTTGACCCCAAATATTTAAACTCATCTACTTTCACCACTTCTACTCCTTGTAACTGCACTATTCCACTGGGCTCCCTCTCATTCACACACATGTACTCAGTCTTGCTTCTACTGACTTTCATTCCCCTTCTCTCCAAAGCATATCTCCACTTCTCCAGACTAGACTCAACTTGCTCTCTACTCTCACTACAGATCACAATGTCATCTGCAAACATCATAGTCCATGGGGACTCCTGTCTGATCTCATCTGTCAACCTGTCCATCACCACTGCAAACAAGAAAGGACTCAGAGCTGATCCTTGGTGTAATCCCACCTCCACCTTGAATGAGTCTGTCATTCCGACTGCGCATCTCACAGCTGTCACACTATTTTTGTACATGTCCTGCACTACCCTAACATACTTCTCTGCCACTCCAGACTTCCTCATACAATGCCACAACTCTTCTCTTAAGCTTTTTCTAAGTCCACAAACACACAATGTAACTCTTTCTGTCCTTCTCTGTACTTTTCCAACAGTATTCTCAGAGCAAACATTGCATATGTAGTGCTCTTTCTCAGCATGAAACCATATTGCTGCTCACAGATCTTCACCTGTTTTCTAA
This sequence comes from Thalassophryne amazonica, assembly GCF_902500255.1. Taxonomy (NCBI): domain Eukaryota; kingdom Metazoa; phylum Chordata; class Actinopteri; order Batrachoidiformes; family Batrachoididae; genus Thalassophryne; species Thalassophryne amazonica. The sequence goes on along the minus strand of NC_047105.1, from coordinate 35,157,506 downwards.
GCCTAGCTTCTACTACTCTTTCCCATAATTTCATGCTGTGGCTGATCAGCTTTATGCCTCTGTAGTTACTGCAGCTCTGCACATCACCCTTGTTCTTGAAAATAGGAACCAGCACACTTCGTCTCCACTCCTCAGGCATCCTCTCACTTTCTAAGATTTTATTAAACAATCTGGTTAGAAACTCTACTGCCATCTCTTCTAGACATTTCCATGCCTCCATTGGAATGTCATCTGGACCAAGTGCCTTTCCACTCTTCACCCTCTTCATAGCAGCTCTCACTTCTTCCTTGCTAATCTCTTTTACTTCCTGATTTACTCTCACCACATCATCCAGCCTTTTCTCTTGCTCATTTTCTTTATTCATCAACTCTTCAAAATATTCCCTCCACCTTCTCAGCACACACTCCTCACTTGTCAGCACATTACCATGTGCATCTTTTACCACCCTAACCTGCTGCACATCCTTTCCAGCTCTGTCCCTTTGTCTGGCCAATCGGTACAAGTCCTTTTCTCCTTCCTTACTATTCAACTTCTTGTACAGCTCGCAATATGCCTTTTCCTTTGCTTTTGCCACTTCTCTTCTCGCCTTACGCCGCATCTCCTTGTACTCCTGTCTACTTTCTTCATCTCTCCGACTATCCCAAAACTTTTTCGCCAGCCTCTTTCTCCTTATGCTTTCCTGGACCTCTTCATTCCACCACCAAGTCTCCTTGTCTTCCTTCCACTGTCCAGATGTCATACCCAGTACTGCCCTAGCTGTCTCCCTCACCACATCTGCAGTACTTTTCCAGTTGTCCAAAATTGCTTCCTCTCCAACTAGTGCTTCTCACCTGCTCACTAAATTTCACACAACAGTCTTCCTCCTTCAGCTTCCACCATCTGATCCTTTGTTGAGCTCTCACTCTCTTCTTCTTCTTTACCTCTAAAGTCATCCTACAAACAACCATCCTATGCTGTCTAGTGACACTCTGTCTAGTGATTTCTTTTAGCTTGCATCTCCTATAAAGAATGTAGTCCACCTGTGTGCACCTTCCTCCACTCTTATATGTTACCCTGTGCTCCTCCCTTTTCTTAAAGTAGGTATTCACCACAGCCATTTCCATCCTTTTTGCAAAATCAACTACCATCTGTCCTTCCCCATTCCTATCCTTGATACCATATCTACTCATTACTTCCTCATCACCTCTGTTCCCTTCACCAACATGCCCATTGAAGTCTGCTCCTATCACCACTCTTTCATGCTTGGGCACACTCTCCACCACCTCATCTAACACACTCCAGAAATCTTCTTTCTCCTTCATCTCACAACCTACCTGTCGGGCATATGCACTGATGATATTCATCATCACCCAACTTCACACTCATCACCCTGTCAGACACTCGCTTAACCTCCAACACACTTTCAACATACTCTTCCTTTAAAATGACCTCAACACCATTTCTCTTCCTGTCCTCACCATGGTATAACAACTTGTACCCACCGCCGATGCTCCTGCTCTTACCTCCCTTCCACTTGGTCTCTTGCACACACAATATGTCTACCTTTCTCCTCTCCATCATATCAGCCAGCTCTCTTCCTTTACCAGTCATACTACCAACATTCAAAGTCCCCACTCTCATTTCCACCCTTCTAGTTTTCTTCTTCTCCCGCTGTTCGTGGCAATGTTTTCCTCCTCTTCTTCGTCGTCTTCGCCCAGCAGTAGCCCAATTTCCACCGGCACCCTGTTGGGCAATAGCACCGGTGGCGGACGTTGTTAACCCGGGCCGCGACCGATCCGGTATGGGAATTCGATTCTGAGTCTGCATAGTTGGGTTGGCTTGTTTTACGCCGGATGCCCTTCCTGACGCAACCCTCCTCATTTATCCGGGCTTGGGACCGGCACTCAGAATGTACTGGCTGCACACCCCATGTGGCTGAGTTAGTGCGTACACATACACACCGAGGGAAATCTGCCTCAGAACAAGAAGTACATTTCTGAACCTTTCAGGGACATCTGTTCTTCTTTTCCAGGATCCTGAACTCCACCATGTTTGAGAGTTGGTCCATTGTTGGGCCATTCCCGTCCTGGTGGCTCTTCAACATTTTACTGCTGGTGCTCCAAGTGCTGCATATCATCTGGTCCTACCTCATAGCGCGTATAGCTGTCAAAGCCATGCTGCGGGGCAAGGTGGGTCAGACAACTGACGGACACTGTAAAACCGTCTTTTAAATTATTGTCTAATGACAGTTGAAAAAGAGATGATCACTTGGGTTGACATCTTGAGTTGTGGTTGATGGTAGACTGAGTTCTAAGGTGACTGACCAATCCAATTTTGACACAATGTCCTGGCACATGTACGGCAGACATGTAGTACCTTGGTGGACAGTGCATTGGTGGCTTTAGTTTTGCACAGTTGCTGCTTGAGTTTAGCTTCTACAGTGAGCTTTGCCCCAAAGCTTCTGCAACCTTCTTAGATGCTGCTACACTATGTGGAGGTCTGCACTGGAGAAAAGGGGAATTAAAGACACACAAGATTTGGAGTACATGTATGTGAATGAGAGAGAGTGCAGCAGAATGGTGCAGTTGCAATGAGTAGAGGTGGTGATTACGAAGTGCTTGGGATCAACTATTCAGAATAATGGAGAGTGGCAGGAGTGTTCTGTGCTAAAAAGGTATCTGCTAGAGCGAAAGTTTAAAAGTTGACACTGGGTGTTTTTCATTTCTAATTTTGTAATTCGAACAAACTATGTGAGTCACACTATGACATATGGCTTGGAGGGAGCTGAATATGGTGCAGTTTTACTTGGAAGTGACACTGATCAACGGGATTACAGCTGAACCATACAGGTGAATACCCACTAGGGCGCTCCTTTCCACGATATTTTTGTCCACCATCTTGGGAGAGGGATTGTCGCAGTTTATTAAAAAACATGCTTATTTAGGGTCTGCTCCTTCTCTGCCCCTGACCAAGGCAGCATCTACATCTGGAGTTGGTCTGTAGTGGGTGCTGGTCTGTGACTGCCCACTGCTCCTCCTCATGGATGGATTGTGTCTGACTGTAATTCGGATGGGTTAAATGCAGAGGACACGTTTTGTTGTATGTATATATGCAATGACAATAAAGTTTCTATTCTATTCTAGTCAACGCATCTTACAAGTGGGATCAGAATAGTTACAGTTCAAAGGAGGTGCTTTGCTGATATGGTTGGAAAGTGTCACATAAACATATGTGTTAATGGTTATTAGTTCCATATTTATCCATGCAATTATAAAAATTGATATACACTTCAAGATTTAATTAACATTTTTGGGAGCCTCTCCCTCAGTAATATATTAGCATTCACCTTGAGTCATAGTAATAGAATTTTCTCTTGTCACACACACTGACTGACAGAAGTAACGCCAGAATAACTTAGTGCCAACTGCTGTTGATCGCCAGTAAAATCATTTTTGGCACATAATTCTGTTCTGTTAACACACAAGAAGATTCACATTGTAAATTTAAACAACAGTTCAGAGAGATTCTCCCTCCCCAAATACTTCTGCAGCTTTTGTGGTGTAAACAGAAAGCACATTGATTTACATTGTGTGGCAACATTTAATTCCTCTACCAAGATGGCAGCCTGAGCTACTTATTGCTGGCTGCTTCATTGTATGACTATGTCCACTCAAGTATTTACTTATCTGTATGGAATGAACATATCAGAGGTCATGGGGTTGGGAGAAAAAGTGAGTGAGGTGAGACTGAGATGGACATGTGCAGATGGAGGATGCCCACATCCTTCAGGAGACTTATGTTGAGGGTGAATACGCTAAGGTTGTGACCGATCCGGTATCGGCTTCTGATACAGGCGTAATTCACTTATTGGAACATACAGATCCAACCCACGACATTTTCCGATACCAGAGAAGAGCCACTGTGAAACCTCTCAATTGCTGTTTGCTCTCTGCTTTGTTTGTTGCTGAGCTTGAGGTGGAGAGGGGGAGGTTTCTGTAGTGTGCCTAAATTGAGAGTGGTGTCAACTCAGGACATGGTGCTATTTTGGTTCCAACTGCGCTGAACTACTGAATGAACCTTTAATGTTTACCTTTTTTTTTAAAATAATTTAACCAGATACAGCGTCACATCCAGGTGCAGGTGCTGTCAAAATAAATATAAAAATAGTTAAGCTATCAAATTTACATAAGTTTACAATTTATGATGATTTATTTAATTAATTTAAAGCCTGATTTATGGAGCTGCTGCTCTGTAACTCTGTGTCATACAATGACGTGCGTGACAGTTTTAAAGTTCTCAGTCTCTGGATTATACTTTGTTCTGGACTAATTTGACCATCAACAAGCTTTTCTTTCTACAACCCCAATTCCAATGAAGTTGGGACGTGAAAATGTAAATAAAAACAGAATACAATGATTTGCAAATCCTCTTCAACCTATAGTCAACTGAATACACCACAAAGACAACATATTTAATGTTCAAGCTTATAAACTTTATCGTTTTTGTGCAAATATTTGCTCATGTGAAAGTTGGAACCAAAAAGGCGCCATGTTCTGAGTTAGTGCCACTCTCTCAATTTAGGTACACTAGGTTTTCTGAAGCCGGGCTGTTTGAGAGAGCTGTCTTCTGCAGTGTTCTAGCTGCAGATAGAGGCAAATTTCTGCCCGGGTCTCGGGTTCAAATTGTCTGTTCATCGAGCATGGATTTTCCAAAAAAATGAACTGAACTGTTGCTAAAATGTGTGCTAAAAAGTTAGAGGCTTCAGCGTCCTGAGGCTGTAAAACGCCAGCTCAGCGTGCAGCCGAGGAGGACAGCCAAACAGAGATTCTGTCCACTGAAAGGGAAAAAAATCTCCATTAAAGTTCTGCGCGTGAGCGTCGATGATGATACGTTTGTTTTACAGTTGGAAGACTTCATGTTTACAAAAAGTTCAAAGTTTGCGCAGCACGAAAATGAGAGAGAGACAGAGGGAGAGAGAAAGCGAGTGAGAGAGAGCAAATGAGAGAGAGGGAGGGAGAGAACTTAATTTTTACTGTTAACGCTTGCTTTGACAATGTGAACATGTCTCCCATATCAATAAAGCTCCATTGAAATTGAGGACAGGCAGAGAGGGAGAGAGAGACAAGCAGAAAGAGAGCTGTCTTTTCTCTTTAAGTCTATAAAAAAAAAAAAGTACTTAATTCTTTCACCAAAACATGAAATCTGGGCTTTCATCTTAGATACACTTTCTGGCAAATTGTAGCTGAACTTTCAGGTCTCTTTTAAGAAAATCCTTAAATAAAGTCAACAATCACAGTAATAATAATATTTAAGGAAACAGAGCTCTGGTATCAGATCGGCAAAGTATCGGTATCAGCAGATATCCAAATTCAGGTATTAGGATCAGATCGAAAGTGAAAAATTGTAGATCGGTGCAACCCCAGAATGTGGCAGGGAGACCAAATGGTGGTTTATGGATGCGGTGACATGCAGGCAGGTCGTGTCACAAAAATGGATGCAGAGGAGATGGAAATGAAGATGGATGATCTTTTTGCTTGGTGGTTAGCAGTACTCTTTGTTCCCATGTTTGGCGTTTGTCCTTCCAAATGTGTTCAGCAGCTTCTAATTTAGCTAAATATTTGTTTGGGTTTTTTTTGTCATCCAGGCCATTAAAGCAACTGTGGCTCATCTTGAAGCTTTTTTGTTGTTGTTACACTAAAAACCACAGGAGAGTTGTGAATGATGACTAATGTGCAAATGTTTTCATGAATGTAAAGTATGTGCAAGTGTTTGTCAAGCATGTTGAGTTCATCTAACAGCACCACCTTGTGGTGATGATGCATGATTTGTATCAGTTGCAAAACAGTTCAGCAAATTTTGAAATCTTTAGGAAATATTTAACACCTCAAGACAGATGGATGTTTCTCATTCCTTTTGTACAAAGTGATCACGGGCTGTAACTCAGTGGTTTTGATTGATTAGTCCTTTATTCTTACTTTTTTTTTTTTTTTTTTTTACTAGTCTATAAAATATCAGCAAATTAAAAATGTCAATTGGCCCAATGATTTTCCCAGCAATTGCAACAGTATTGGGCTCAGACAGAAAAACATAGTTACGTCAGAGTTTGTCCATCTCAGTCAGCTTATGTACTGTAACCACTCAAGATTATCGTAGCGTTGACGTCCTTTTCCCACTAAATTAGGTAATTTATGTTTTCACTGCAGCATTATCAAAGGAAATTTAACATGCACTGTGTGACATTTCCTCCCTGAACAGGTGTGCAACGATGTCCGCAGTGACATTGAAAGCAGCACAGAAGAAGAGCCTGACACGCCCACCGACAGCTTCCACGGGTCTCCTCATCCTCCCAAAGGAGAAAACGGCACCAACGGTCACTGTGCCTCTGCCAAAGCACACAACCACAGCAGCTGGTGACAGAGAGGCTGACCATTGGAGCCCCCTACTGTTCACTCCTCACGTGTCAGAGAGCCTCGTTTGTGTTTTTTTTTTTCTTATGACGACATTCCCTGATGTGCAATTCTCACGCTCTCACACACTCCAAACACGCATTTCTGACTGAGTGTGCACAGATGCGCATTGATGGCGCTGTGCAGATGCCACTGTGCGCCATCAGCACCTACGCAAATGAAACGCGAAACAGGATGTGACGTGAAATAAATTCACAGCATTGTGCAAAACGATGGGATATTCAGTGGTGAATTTTGCTGTAGATGTTTGAATTCAATGTTCTCTCCCAGTTTTATTGGTCAGATGAACTTTGACTTGTGTGGGGTTTATTTCACTTTGGCACACGGAGAAGAAAACTGCTGCCTCACTCCTGTCTGGAATATCCCTCACGTTATACACAGTTCACTGTACTGCGTTGATTACTTGTTTGAAACCAAAATGTGTTGTGATGTTAAAGTGTGGCTACAAAGTTTAAGTGCAGCAGCAGCTGCTCCACCTTTTTACAATTTGTTGTGGATGTATGCCCTTTGACCTTTGTGTTTTGGCTGTTGTCGAGTCCACTTTTAGTTTTGTTTTTCTATTTCTTCGACCAAATGTTTGAAATTGTCACTGCCTTTGTATTGGGGTCCAGGAATGAGGACTATGCTGTCTGGTATCACGTTCTCACTTGAGTTCCTTGTAAAGGAAAAAGAAAAGCATTTTCAAATATATTGTCATGGAAAGAGGTTTTATTTTTTTCATCAGTCCTGTCCAACCACAACTTTGCATGATATGTCATTTTACAAATTTAATAGAATACAATCCATTTCAGTGATTTGGACAATGATGACAAAAAAAAAGGTCAGTCCAACTGATGCTAGTCTTTCATGACAATGGGATCCTGGTTTTCTGCTGCTAGTTTCAGCTGCCTTCGCCTTTGCAATAAGTGGTATGCTCGCACCGCACACACGTAGCCTCCGTAAACCGTCAGCAGCATCATTGAGGCGGAGAAGGTTCGGTAGCCGATGTCAGCCAGACGCTTTCCAGACAGCATAGTGAGGATCTTAAAAGGGGAACAGGAACAGCATCAGAGCAGCAAGGAATCATAATCAGGCAGTACTTTGTTCCACCCCCCCACCCCACTGTCCACAGCTGTTTTACACTGATCAAACTGTGCTTCGAAGTCTGTCAGAGAAAACAAATGAATCTTTAACCTGGAGTTAAATGAGTTCACAGACTCAGACTGTATTATCTCGATCTTATCTCACCTCCCATAAATACAGCTCATCCACTGAACCAGGTCTGGGTCCAGAGGTGTCCTCAGATAACAACTAACTGGAGAACATTATAGCCACATGACCCCTTTTGGTTGGACCGCTTTCAAGTCAGTTTTGTCAAGAGCTACTTTTTTTAATGTTTATCATGAATTTTAAAGAGTTGCCTGAATAACGACATAAAAATTCAAATAGTATGATTTGTAAAGAGAATTACACAACTAATAAAACGGAAATGGAACACCATACCAGGTTAAAAATAAAAATTCTGTTTCATAATGGGCAACCACTGAAAGAACAGGCATAGAAACTATTCGCACTGCAGTTCTGAATGGAATCCAGCTAAAGTTTAAAGACAATCACAACATTTTAAACTATCTCAAACTACTTGTGAGTTGGCTGCTACACTTACTACCTACTCCTGGTTAAAATTATTAGCACGTCTGAATTTTATGTACAGAACTTGCAATAGTAGCAGAAGCACCAGTTTTTGCTGTGCTCGAGTGAAGCGTAGTTACAAAATTGTCAGCATTCTTTCTAAATAAATACAAACGTAAGCAGACCATCAACTGTGGTTTTATGTTATAAATAAACTACAGCGCACTCAGACTGCTTTTGTTCAGCTGTGTGTTTGGGCTTAAATTAGCTAACGTGTTTAAGTGTTAAGACATCTATTGTACATTTTGATTATTTTATTGTTCTGTATTGTGTCGACTTGGAATACTTATTGGCATTATTCTACACCCTCCAATACAGTAGACTGTGCTATGTATTTCTAAACCCAATATTATTATTATTATTTTTGTTATGAGTTATGTTTATTTTCACACTGTGACTGACTGAAAAGGTTGTACAACCCCTGGCAAAAATTATGGAATCACCGGCCTTGGAGGATGTTCATTCAGTTGTTTAATTTTGTAGAAAAAAAAGCAGATCACAGACATGACACAAAACTAAAGTCATTTCAAATGGCAACTTTCTGGCTTTAAGAAACACTATAAGAAATCAGGAAAACAAAATTGTGGCAGTCAGTAATGGTTACTTTTTTAGACCAAGCAGAGGGAAAAAAATATGGACTCACTCAATTCTGAGGAAAAAGTTATGTAATCATGAAAAACAACAGAACACTCCAACACATCACTAGTATTTTGTTGCACCACCTCTGGCTTTTATAACAGCTTGCAGTCTCTGAGGCATGGACTTAATGAGTGACAAACAGTACTCTTCATCAGTCTGGCTCCAACTTTCTCTGATTGCTGTTGCCAGATCAGCTTTGCAGGTTGGAGCCTTGTCATGGACCATTTTCTTCAACTTCCACCAAAGATTTTCAATTGGATTAAGACCCGGACTATTTGCAGGCCATGACATTGACCCTATGTGTCTTTTTGCAAGTAATGTTTTCACAGTTTTTGCTCTATGGCAAGATGCATTATCATCTTGAAAAATGATTTCATCATCCCCAAACATCCTTTCAATTGATGGGATAAGAAAAGTGTCCAAAATATCAACGTAAACTTGTGCATTTATTGATGATGTAACGACAGCCATCTCCCCAGTGCCTTTATCTGACATGCAGCCCCATATCATCAATGACTGTGGAAATTTACATGTTCTCTTCAGGCAGTCATCTTTATAAATCTCATTGGAACGGCACCAAACAAAAGTTCCAGCATCATCACCTTGCCCAATGCAGATTCGAGATTCATCACTGAATATGCCTTTCATCCAGTCATCCACAGTCCACGATTGCTTTTCCTTAACCCATTGTAACCTTGTTTTTTTTCTGTTTATGTGTTAATGATGGCTTTCGTTTAGCTTTTCTGTATGTCAATCCCATTGCCTTTAGGCGGTTTCTTACAGTTCGGTCACAGACGTTGACTCCAGTTTCCTCCCATTCGTTCCTCATTTGTTTTGTTGTGCATTTTCGATTTTTGAGACATATTGCTTTAAGTTTTCTGTCTTGACATTTTGATGTCTTCCTTGGTCTACCAGAATGTTTGCCTTTAACAACCTTCCCATGTTGTAAGTATTCACACCCTTTTACTAAAGAGTGGTTTCTGTCTGGCCACTCTACCATACAGGCCTGATTGGTGGATTGCAGAGATTATTGTCCTTCTGGAAGCTTCTCTCTCCACAGAGGAATGCTGGAGTTCTGACAGAGTGACCATCGGGTTCTTGGTCACCTCCCTGACTAAGCCCCTTCTCCCCAGATCACTCAGTTTAGATGGGCGGCTAGCTCTAGGAAGAGTCCTGGAGATCAGAAATTCTGTTTACGGATGATGGAGGCCACTGTGCTCATTGGGACCTTCAGAGCAGCAGAAATGTTTCTGTACCCTTCCCCAGATTTGTGCCTCAAGACAATCCTGTGTTGGAGGTTTATAGACAATTCCTTGATGCTTGGTTTGCGCTCTGACATACGCTGTCAACTGTGGGACCTTATATACATATGTAGACAGCTGTGTGCCTTTTCAAATCATGTCCAATCAACTGAATTTACCCTAGTTTGATTCCAGTTAAGATGTAGAAACATCTCAGATAATCAGTAGAAACAGGGTGCACCTGAGCTCAATTTGAGCTCCATGGCAAAGGCTGTACACCTAATTTTTTTTTGTTGTTTGTTTTTACTGTTAATAAATCTCCAACAACAACAAAAAAAGCTTTTTCACATTGTCATTATTGGGGTATTGTGTGTAGAATTTTGAGGAACAAGGCTGTAACAAAAAAAATTTGGGTCATTCCATATGAAATCATCCTTTAGGCGGTTTCTTACAGTTCAGTCACAGACGTTGACTCCAGTTTCCTCCCATTCATTCGTCATTTGTTTTGTTGTGCATTTTCAATTTTTGAGACAAATTGCTTTAAGTTTTCTGTCTTGACGCTTTGATGTCTTCCTTGGTCTACCAGTATGTTTGCCTTTAACAACCTTCCCATGTTTGTATTTGGTCCAGAGTTTAGACACAGCTGACTGTGAACAACCAACATCTTTTGCAACATTGCGTGATGATTTACCCTCTTTTAAGAGTTTGATAATCCTCTCCTTTGTTTCAATTGACATCTCTCGTGTTGGAGCCATGATTCATGTCAGTCCACTTCGTGCACCAGCTCTCCAAGGTGTGATCGCTCCTTTTTAGATGCAGACTAACGAGCAGATCTGATATGATGCAGGTGTTAGTTTTGGGGATGAAAATTTACAGGGTGATTCCATAATTTATTCCTCATAATTGAGTGAGTCCATATTTTTTTCCCTCTGCTTAGTCTAAAAAAGTAACCGTTACTGACTGCCACAATTATTTTTCCTGATTTCTTATAGTGTTTCTTAAAGCCAGAAAGTTGCCATTTGAAATGACTTTAGTTTTGTGTCATGTCTGTGATCTGCTTTTTTTCTACAAAATTAAACAACTGAATGAACATCCTCCGAGGCCGGTGATTCCATAATTATTGCCAGGGGTTGTATAACAGTGATTTCTCTTTTCTGCAAACAGAGTAAACATGACGTTGGCAACCACACTGAACTGTCACAGTTCACGAGACATTACTGAGACCAAAACAATCAAGGAGGCAAAGCTCAAACCTTGGAGATACATACTTGTAACAGAGGGGAAAAATTAAATCTGGCCAGTGGCACAAATTTTCAGCTCAAAAATACACAATCTGGAAAAGGCCATAATAACAATCCATTCCTTGGAAACGTTAGGCAGCTATCAGACCCGTTTCAGTGGAACTCCAGGCAGCAACAAACATCCAAATAACACAAATTACAGGTAAAGAAAATATTCAGAAGTAAGCACAAATTAACCAATTGTCTGTCATCTGGATATTAAACTAAAGTTATTAAGTCCGCCAAGGACGTAATAAAATCACTGGCGTTTATTTGTCTGTCTCTTAGCAGGATTACATCAAAACTACTGGACAGATTATGACAAGATTTTCACCAGAGATAGATATTAGGGGCATGGAAGACTCCATTAAATTTTGGAGGTGATGCAGGTCCGGATTGGTAGACATCAAAAATCAGATTGCTCTTGTTTAATGAGCCGTCTCTGAGAAAATCCGGCAGGTAGCCATGTAGGTGTCCGGATAGCCCAACTTGGATTTTGATTAATTTTCCACCAATTACCCTTCAAATAGATTGATTAGGCATGTTTTTTTTTTTTTCCCCATCAAACCAAATTTTATCCCATTTTTGGTCAATTCAAAATTTTATGTCAAAACACTCCAAGAATCCGTTACATTAAAATATATAGTAAAAATGGCCAACTTTGACTGAGCTATTTTCAATCCGAACACCTGATTAGAAAAACTGAGCACGAGGCATCATCAGGGATGCCCTGAACCTCTGTAAAGCACTGTCCGTTTGGTGGAACTTTTCTTTATATTTCTATAATCAACTTTTTGAATTTGGAGCCAGGAAATTTGAAATTCCTCACATATTGGTCAATATTTTGCCTATTTCAATAAATAAGGCATCTGTTTTCTGATATGGGTAGTTCACTTATGCAATTAGTGTTGTTTTTTTCTCCCCTGTCTGCATATACAGTAATGGTAAGTGCCACACTGGCAGAACCATTTATGAACATTAATACACATAAATGCAATTTATTCTGCAAGACAGAAGGTATGTAGTGTGTGAGTGAACGTGGTGTGTGTGTATGTGAGACCCCATCCGCCCTTCCCGATCAGCCTTCAACGTCCTACTCAAAGCCAACCAACAACTGGGCTGACCACCAAACAAACACAAAGACAGACAAGAACGAACGACAAGTGGTGAAGACAATAACTGAAGTGAGACACCGAGGAGACGGGACCCCAACCATACGACATACCATGACAAACAACCACACATGAACAAACAGTGACAGCAACAGTCTGTTGTCTAATTAGTGAGCATCCATACCCTAATCTAGCACACCGGTGTTAATCCCCTTGAGAGCACCCAAAACCGAATTGTGACGGCCACAAACACGCAACCATCCACACACAGACCCAGATCCAGATCACAGCTAAATATGCGATCACTACTGTGGCTGGTGTGTTGGGCCAAGACTAAAGTACACAACCTTACCATATGAAATGGACCACTCCGGCGCGTCGAGGCCATATGGCCGTCCGCGAGCGACGAAGTCAATGGGCCCAGGACGCAGGGCCCCAGGAGAAACAGTGCAATTAATTTTATGATCAGAGGTCAAGGTCAAGATTCTGCTATTTTTTTTTTTTTTTTTTTGCCAATTTTTCATATTCAGTTTGTATTGCCACCAGAATTGATAATATTAGCTTTTAATAAATCAGTGTGATAGACGAGATTATTGCGGGGCCCCAGGAGAAACAATGCAATTAGTTTTATGATCAGAGGTCAAGGTCAAGATTCTTTTTTTTTTTTGCCAATTTTTCATATTCAGCAGTATGTATTGCCACCAGAATTGATATTAGCTTTTAGTAAATCAGTGTGATAGACGAGATTATTGCCTTTATACTGATATGCAATATGACTGCTGTTTAACAGATTTCAGGTGTTTAAGGTTGGCAAAGTAACGTTCTTTGAAATCCCGCTCCATTTCATCAAATTTGAATCTCATTATTGTAGTCAATACTTTACCTATTTCAGCAACCAAGGTATCAATTTATATCTTTTCAAATATAGGGAGTGGAACTATGGGGTTAGTTTTATGATCTGATGAAACTGAAATGAATTTGGTCTGATTAAAAAAAAAAAAACTTTACCATGTCTAATCAATCTATTTGAAGGGTAACTGGTGAAAATTTCATCCAAATCCGAGCCGGGCCATCTGGACACCCCTGTCTGATTTTCTCAGAGACAGCTCGTTAATCAGAAAATGCAAAGCTTTTACGATACATCAAATTTACAAGTCAGTCAGTTTTGCAGCCTGTTTACTTCAGATGTGTTTGGTGATGGATATGCAAACATTACTGCTTTAATGCAGGGTGTTTACTAAAAATATCACATTAACTATTTGGGAATTACAGCCATTTTTATTCACAGCGCATAACTGGACAAACTAAATATAAGAATTATTCATACAAATTAATGCAAACTCATTTTTAAAGCAGCTTTTCTTAAAACAATTCAGGGGATGGACAAACTCATTTTCAAGTCATTAAATATGTCTTGGACTTTATGGAAATCATGAATAAATGCAAACAGTGTGGTACTGTGTAAAAACTGAATGATGTGCAAATATGCCAAAGTGGCGTGCAATTATCTCCTGTGACAATAACCATTCTCAAAAGGACAAAAATGGCAAACAAAGAAACAGGTTTTATGTATTCCCAGATGCAGTAAAGCATCCTGAAAGAAGAAAACTTTGGGCCAATGCATGTAAAAGGAAAGATCCTGTTACAAACAGAGCTTGGTTCCCACCTGATGACATTAAATACTATTATGTATGCTCAGACCACTTTGTCACAGGTATTTGTTATTTTATTTTATATATTATTTTATATTTTAAGAATGATAAGTTGTCTATAATGTTTATTTATTGGTTCAATAGTATCTTAACATGGTTTATTTTTTATATATATATGGTAGAATTACATGATTTGCCTGACAAACTGTTCAGAGAGTTTCATGATTTTGCCAGTCAAATGTGCCTAAAGAATGATTTTTGTCTTGATTGCAAAAACGTTACTTTTTTTTCCATGATACAATGAGTCTATAAGTTAATATGCATGTAGCAGATATAATGATCAACATTTATTTGATTACCCTGCTTTGCAGTCACAATGTGCAGTTAGGATTGTTCCATCTTGAGCCACAGCAACCCAAGGGTGATGTGGCTGGTCATTGACTCTGAATGATGGGATGACATCAGCTCTGAGGATGAAGATGTTTTTGCTCATCTTTGTGTGAAGAAGGGTTTGGACTCACCCTGCTTTGACTACCTGGTATGATTCAAGGGTTTTGTAGGCTTTCATAGACTCGTGTGTGTGGTCCTACATCAAAAAATGCAGAAAGTACTATTAGAATATGAGCATCATTTACACAGATAAATTTATTTTGTTATCTGGTTTTTAAAAATTATGTTGCAGCTCAAAACCCAAACTATCATGTAAATAAATAAACAACCCCCCCCCCCCCCCCCCCCCCAAACTATGTTTTCATTAGCTTCAATAAATATTTTTTGGACATACCTAATACTATGATGATATATATGTTAATCTCACCTGGTGCTTCTATTAGATAGTGATATATGTTGTAGTACCCTACTTCTGGCCACTCATTTAGCAGGTTTTGCCAAGCAGTTGCTGGAAGTCTGTATGGGCACATCTCCAATCCACATATTTCAAGTTTCTGCACATATCTTGGTTTAGCCTCAGCAGGAAGCCAGTCATAGGACATCCTTATAACCTTGTGAAAATCCTCGTTATAAAAGTTTTGAAACCGACAAGTATAAACAACACAAATAATCACAAAATATCTAGACGTTATTATTGTCAATCAAGTCGCCTGCTACGGGTCACGTGACATTCTCGCGTGACGTCGGTGTAGACAAAAGAATTCTTTGATTTCAGCTTCATAAATATGAATATTTCAGTTTTTTGTGTTAATGGACTTCTTGTGCCGTATCTGTAGAAATCATAGTTTTGGAATACGGCTCCCGTACGTGTAGCCACCTCGTTTGAGGAACGATTTATGTGACCTCCTCATGACCCAGTGAATGTTTTTCTAAAGTAGCCAACACATACAAACGGCGTCAATAATACACATTTTTAAAATATATAAAGTTCCACGTATATCATTAAATAACGTAGTGACGTTAAGACAGAACCCAGAACACGGCCACAGCACGAAGAATAATTTTCACAAATCTCTTCCCGGCTCTGGAATGTTGCTATTATCAGAATATTTTCGGCTTTTCTTACCTTTAAAAAGTGTTAATAAAGACAAACGTTCGACTTTGGCCACAGTGCGTAGTAAACTAGCCTCCGCTTTCATACGGTGTCCGGTAAGGGACTATTTTTCCTCTTACTGACAACAACGCCAATTATATCACAGCGCCATCTATTGAAAGGGAGAGGCCTGGCACCTTGTTAAAAATAATACTTTTATTTATTGTAGTAATGCGCCTTAAGAGCTACTTCAGTTAATTTCAAATTTTTTGTTTGTTTCAGTGTTACTTAAAAAATAAATCACGTTTATTTGGTGTCTGTGTGCTTGATCTAGGGGTTGGTAAGGTTAGACCTTACTTGTGTGAAGCACCTGGAGGCAGCTTTGTTGTGATTTGGCACTATATAAAAGAAATGAAGTGATTTTTTTTGGGGGGGGGGGGTAGTTGTTAGGATTTTCCAACACATCATGGCATCTGCCACACCACAAACAACCAGTACATTCAGACTTCTCCTAATCATGCTTGATCAGCACACCATATGGGCATAATGCCACAGCTAGCATTCCATCAGTGTAAGTGGTATTCCTGATCTGAGTCTAAGTAACCATTCATTTGACACCAATCATTCCAGTGGTGCCCAAGCATGTTCCAAAGAGACCTAGGGCCAAAGTCATCACCTTGGGTCAGCGATTAGCCAGTCTCACAACTATACAGAGTTGGACCTTCATTCTCCTGCAAAGGCATTGCCAAAATCCTCATATAAAAGGCCTCATAATCCATAAGGTATTCCCAGGTGTCTCTTGCTCCCAAAGGCAGAGAAACCAGAGACTTGTGATGGCCAAACCGACGAAGTTTTTGAAAGCCTGGAGCTTAGTCTAGATGCAGGACCATCAAAACCTCAGACACTCCCACTCCTAGCTCAGCTTCTCAAATGCTGCAATCAGGGCATCGTTTTTAATTCCACAAACACCACAACATTGCCCACACAGTCAAGCTCCGTAAACCTTTCATCACCAGCAAAGCCACTGGTTTCCAAATCCAACACTCTGTAAGAGCAAACATTGAATAGTGCCACGCAGGGTTGACAGGTTCTCTGTTTTCCCCAGTGAAATTGGGCAGCTATTTTGCTCCTGGCAATATAGCTGCCAGGAGCTCTTGCTTGCCTCTACTGGTGGTTGGCTCTCACTGCGGTATTGTATCACTTCCTGTTCCGGAGCACAGCGGTGTTTTTCTGTATCTGTTAGCTGTTTAATCTGCGCAGTTAGATTGATCTAGTTATCTAGATTACGATTTGTTTCCCAGTGTAATCTTTACGTGCCTTAACTAAAGCACTCATTCTGCTGAATCACCTCTAAATTATTTACACATTATTCACTTTGCGTGTTTTTAGGAATCCGCTAGCTTAGCGTAGCTACTAGCTCTTAGCCGATTTAGCATGGCGGCTTCTCCTGTCTCTCCCGCACTTTTCTGCTCTGGGTGTGAAATGTTTAGTTATTCCTCGGCCTCCTTTAGCAGTAATGGTACTTGTAATAAGTGTAGCTTATTCGTAGCTTTGGAGGCCAGGCTGGGCGAATTGGAGACTCGGCTCCGCACCGTGGAAAATTCTACAGCTAGCCAGGCCCCTGTAGTCGGTGCGGACCAAGGTAGCTTAGCCGCCGTTAGTTTCCCTCTGGCAGATCCCGAGCAGCCGGGAAAGCAGACCGACTGGGTGACTGTGAGGAGGAAGCGTAGCCCTAAACAGAAGCCCCGTGTACACCGCCAACCCGTTCACATTTCTAACCGTTTTTCCCCACTCGACGACACACCCGCCGAGGATCAAACTCTGGTTATTGGCGACTCTGTTTTGAGAAATGTGAAGTTAGCGACACCAGCAACCATAGTCAATTGTCTTCCGGGGGCCAGAGCAGGCGACATTGAAGGAAATTTGAAACTGCTGGTTAAGGCTAAGCGTAAATTTGGTAAGATTGTAATTCACGTCGGCAGTAATGACACCCGGTTACGCCAATCGGAGGTCACTAAAATTAACATTAAATCGGTGTGTAACTTTGCAAAAATAATGTCGGACTCTGTAGTTTTCTCTGGGCCCCTCCCCAATCAGACCGGGAGTGACATGTTTAGCCGCATGTTCTCCTTGAATTGCTGGCTGTCTGAGTGGTGTCCAAAAAATGAGGTGGGCTTCATAGATAATTGGCAAAGCTTCTGGGGAAAACCTGGTCTTGTTAGGAGAGACGGCATCCATCCCACTTTGGATGGAGCAGCTCTCATTTCTAGAAATCTGGCTAATTTTCTTAAATCCTCCAAACCGTGACTATCCAGGGTTGGGACCAGGAAGCAGAGTTGTAGTCTTACACACCTCTCTGCAGCTTCTCTCCCCCTGCCATCCCCTCATTACCCCATCCCCGCAGAGACGGTGCCTGCTCCCAAACCACCAATAACCAGCAAAAATCTATTTAAGCATAAAAATTCAAAAAGAAAAAATAATATAGCACCTTCAACTGCACCACAGACTAAAACAGTTAAATGTGGTCTATTAAACATTAGGTCTCTCTCTTCTAAGTCCCTGTTGGTAAATGATATAATAATTGATCAACATATTGATTTATTCTGCCTAACAGAAACCTGGTTACAGCAGGATGAATATGTTAGTTTAAATGAGTCAACACCCCCGAGTCACACTAACTGTCAGAATGCTCGTAGCACGGGCCGGGGCGGTGGATTAGCAGCAATCTTCCATTCCAGCTTATTAATTAATCAAAAACCCAGACAGAGCTTTAATTCATTTGAAAGCTTGTCTCTTAGTCTTGTCCATCCAAATTGGAAGTCCCAAAAACCAGTTTTATTTGTTATTATCTATCGTCCACCTGGTCGTTACTGTGAGTTTCTCTGTGAATTTTCAGACCTTTTGTCTGACTTAGTGCTTAGCTCAGATAAGATAATTATAGTGGGCGATTTTAACATCCACACAGATGCTGAGAATGACAGCCTCAACACTGCATTTAATCTATTATTAGACTCTATTGGCTTTGCTCAAAAAGTAAATGAGTCCACCCACCACTTTAATCATATCTTAGATCTTGTTCTGACTTATGGTATGGAAATAGAAGACTTAACAGTATTCCCTGAAAACTCCCTTCTGTCTGATCATTTTTTAATAACATTTACATTTACTCTGATGGACTACCCAGCAGTAGGGAATAAGTTTCATTACACTAGAAGTCTTTCAGAAAGCGCTGTAACTAGGTTTAAGGATATGATTCCTTCTTTATGTTCTCTAATGCCATATAACAACACAGTGCAGAGTAGCTACCTAAACTCTGTAAGGGCGATAGAGTATCTCGTCAATAGTTTTACATCCTCATTGAAGACAACTTTGAATGCTGTAGCTCCTCTGAAAAAGAGAGCTTTAAATCAGAAGTGTCTGACTCCATGGTATAACTCTCAAACTCGTAGCTTAAAGCAGATAACCCGTAAGTTGGAGAGGAAATGGCATCTCACTAATTTAGAAGATCTTCACTTAGCCTGGAAAAAGAGTCTGTTGCTCTATAAAAAAGCCCTCCGTAAAGCTAGGACATCTTTCTACTCATCACTAATTGAAGAAAATAAGAACAACCCCAGGTTTCTTTTCAGCGCTGTAGCCAGGCTGACAAAGAGTCAGAGCTCTATTGAGCTGAGTATTCCATTATCTTTAACTAGTAATGAGTTCATGACTTTCTTTGCTAACAAAATTTTAACTATTAGAGAAAAAATTACTCATAACCATCCCAAAGACGTATCGTTATCTTTGGCTGCTTTCAGTGATGCCGGTATTTGGTTAGACTCTTTCTCTCCGATTGTTCTGTCTGAGTTATTTTCATTAGTTACTTCATCCAAACCATCAACATGTTTATTAGACCCCATTCCTACCAGGCTGCTCAAGGAAGCCCTACCATTATTTAATGCTTCGATCTTAAATATGATCAATCTATCTTTGTTAGTTGGCTATGTACCACAGGCTTTTAAGGTGGCAGTAATTAAACCATTACTTAAAAAGCCATCACTTGACCCAGCTATCTTAGCTAATTATAGGCCAATCTCCAACCTTCCTTTTCTCTCAAAAATTCTTGAAAGGGTAGTTGTAAAACAGCTAACTGATCATCTGCAGAGGAATGGTCTATTTGAAGAGTTTCAGTCAGGTTTTAGAATTCATCATAGTACAGAAACAGCATTAGTGAAGGTTACAAATGATCTTCTTATGGCCTCGGACAGTGGACTCATCTCTGTGCTTGTTCTGTTAGACCTCAGTGCTGCTTTTGATACTGTTGACCATAAAATTTTATTACAGAGATTAGAGCATGCCATAGGTATTAAAGGCACTGCGCTGCGGTGGTTTGAATCATATTTGTCTAATAGATTACAATTTGTTCATGTAAATGGGGAATCTTCTTCACAGACTAAAGTTAATTATGGAGTTCCACAAGGTTCTGTGCTAGGACCAATTTTATTCACTTTATATATGCTTCCCTTAGGCAGTATTATTAGATGGTATTGCTTAAATTTTCATTGTTACGCAGATGATACCCAGCTTTATCTATCCATGAAGCCAGAGGACACACACCAATTAGCTAAACTGCAGGATTGTCTTACAGACATAAAGACATGGATGACCTCTAATTTCCTGCTTTTAAACTCAGATAAAACTGAAGTTATTGTACTTGGCCCCACAAATCTTAGAAACATGGTGTCTAACCAGATCCTTACTCTGGATGGCATTACCCTGACCTCTAGTAATACTGTGAGAAATCTTGGAGTCATTTTTGATCAGGATATGTCATTCAAAGCGCATATTAAACAAATATGTAGGACTGCTTTTTTGCATTTACGCAATATCTCTAAAATCAGAACGGTCTTGTCTCAGAGTGATGCTGAAAAACTAATTCATGCATTTATTTCCTCTAGGCTGGACTATTGTAATTCATTATTATCAGGTTGTCCTAAAAGTTCCCTAAAAAGCCTTCAGTTAATTCAAAATGCTGCAGCTAGAGTGCTGACGGGGACTAGAAGGAGAGAGCATATCTCACCCATATTGGCCTCTCTTCATTGGCTTCCTGTTAATTCTAGAATAGAATTTAAAATTATTCTTCTTACTTATAAGGTTTTGAATAATCAGGTCCCATCTTATCTTAGGGACCTCGTAGTACCATATCACCCCAATAGAGCGCTTCGCTCTCAGACTGCAGGCTTACTTGTAGTTCCTAGGGTTTGTAAGAGTAGAATGGGAGGCAGAGCCTTCAGCTTTCAGGCTCCTCTCCTGTGGAACCAGCTCCCAATTCAGATCAGGGAGACAGACACCCTCTCTACTTTTGAGATTAGGCTTAAAACTTTCCTTTTTGCTAAAGCTTATAGTTAGGGCTGGATCAGGTGACCCTGAACCATCCCTTAGTTATGCTGCTATAGACGTAGACTGCTGGGGGGTTCCCATGATGCACTGTTTCTTTCTCTTTTTGCTCTGTATGCACCACTCTGCATTTAATCATTAGTGATCGATCTCTGCTCCCCTCCACAGCATATCTTTTTCCTGGTTCTCTCCCTCAGCCCCAACCAGTCCCAGCAGAAGACTGCCCCTCCCTGAGCCTGGTTCTGCTGGAGGTTTCTTCCTGTTAAAAGGGAGTTTTTCCTTCCCACTGTAGCCAAGTGCTTGCTCACAGGGGGTCGTTTTGACCGTTGGGGTTTTACATCATTATTGTATGGCCTTGCCTTACAATATAAAGCGCCTTGGGGCAACTGTTTGTTGTGATTTGGCGCTATATAAAAAAAAAAATTGATTGATTGATTGATTGAATAACACTTCAAAAGTGGTATACAAGTTTAAATAAGGTATTTAAAAAAATACATAGCCTATTTCCACATGTAGTTAGTGTAAGTATACGATTAAAATATAGTGAATCACCACAAGAAGGTGTCTAACTAAAAAAGGTATTACATTACTATTTTTACAACCTGGTGGTGTCTGTGTTATTTTATTTTAAAAACATTAACACTTTGTGAGGAGACCACTTCTCTTGGTAAACTGTTCCATATTACAATTTCTCTATTGCAGAAGAAATTTTTTCTTAAATTCAAGCTGGACCTTTGTACTTCAAGGCTCAATTCATGGCCTCTCAGGCCAGCATACCTTCTAATTTGAAAGAAATCTTCAAAATTTACATTTTAAAAACCATGCAAAATGTTATAAATCTCGTTTAGGTCACCTCTAGTACTTCTGTCTTCAAGGGTTTAAGGTTCTGCTACTAGTCTATAAAATCGTTCATGGACTTGCACCTCCCTACCTAGCGACCTAATTAAACCTTACCTACCGGCCCGGGCTTTGTGTTCTCAGGGTGCAGGACTACTTTGTGTCCCTAGGGTGAATAAGAAATCTGCGGGTCATAGAGCTTTCTCTTATCATGCACCTGTTCTGTGGAATGATCTCCCCGCGTCAATAAAACAGTCAGATTCTATGGACACTTTCAAGTCCAGACTTAAGATGCACTTATTTTCCCTTTCGTATGGCGAGCATACTGGCATAGTATAGTTCTGCGCATTTTACTCTTAATTAATTTTATTAGGAAACTGCCACGGCCTCAACTTTATCTAAATTCTGGGTCTTTTAGTGAAGCTGGCTAGTGGCCAGCAATCACCTTAGTATTCTGTTTTTCTTGTTGTTTAATGCTGGCAAGTTATACTGTATTTCTTGTCTTTCTGATGCCTGATTCTGTTTTTTCTCTCTGTTTAAGGTACAGCTCCATCCAGAGATGGTTGTGGTATTTGTGCTGAAAACCCTTTCAGCGCAGCATTTCTTGTATATTCGTTTTGTGAATTGTTCTGTAATTTGTCTGTAGCATGGCCCAAGCAGAGGGTTACCCCTTTGAGTCTGGTCTGCTTGAGGTTTCTTCCTCAGGGGGAGTGTTTCCTTTCCACTGTTGCTCTGGAGGTTGGACCTTACTTGTGAAGCACCTTGAGGCAACTCTATTGTGATTTGGCGCTATATAAATGAAAAGAAATGGAAATAAACTGAAATTGAAGGGTAGTTAAACCTAATTTTGAAAGTCTTTCTTCATAAGACATGCTGCAATTCTAGAAAACAACTTTGTGGCCCTTCTCTGCACTTTTTCTAAAGTATTTTTATCTTTCTCAAGGTATGGTGCCCAGACTTGGACACAATATTCTAGATGGGGACTATCAAAGGTCTTATACAAGAGAAGAAGTTATTATAATATAGTTTGTAATGATAGTAGTATTTGTACACATAGTTCGTGTGATTCCCTTAACTTTTGTAATTTTGTTGCTGCTTGACGCCATTTTGGGTGAGACAACATGGCGGACCGTGACTTCAATATGACCTTTGCTCCGGATGTACCCAGGCGCACACAGAGGGGGGAAAGATGGCAGCCTGCCGCGACAAAGTTAATGAACCGGGCGCAGCTCTTTACGGCAACTTCATAAATTATTACACGTTTAATCCACCAGAAAAACGTTTGGAACTGATTCCAGCGACGCTGCTGCAGGATTTCGGCCTCGGTGACGGACAGCAGACGACACTGATACTGGACGTGGGCTGTAACTCAGGGGTAAGTGCTGCTACGTGTTCCAAAACATTTACAGTTATTTCAAAAGCAATGTGGTCAGTTTATATGTGAACTTAATATATATATATAAAAAAAAGTTTTCAATGTTGGATTAAAAAAAAGCTACAGAATGAAATTGGTTTAAGTTTGGGTCGTTTTTGGCAGGAACTGAGCATAGCCTTCTACAAGCATTTGGTGCAGAACACTGAAAGTGGATCAGACAAGATCTTTCTCCTGGGTTTCGACTTGGATCAGACCCTGATCCAGAGGGCTCTGGAATTGAACCCCCTGCCGGCCAGCATCTCCTTCATCCCTTTGGATGTCACTGAAGACACTGAGCAGCTGCAGGACTACCTCAGGCTGCACGGCTGCAGCCGCTTCCACCTGTGTCTGTGCCTGGCGGTCACCATGTGGGTCCACTTAAACCACGGAGACGCTGGCCTGCTGCGGTTCATCTCTCACCTGGCCTCCATCAGTCAGTACCTGCTGCTGGAAGCCCAGCCTTGGAAATGTTACCGCTCTGCAGCTCGGCGCCTGAGGAAGCTGGGCCGCTCAGACTTTGACCACTTTAAAACGCTTAAGATCCGTGGGGACATAGCCAAGGAGGTCACGCGGCACCTGGAGACTGACTGTGGCATGGATCTCATCCGGAACTTTGGCAGCACTGCCTGGGAGCGTCAGCTGCTGATGTTCAAGAGACAAACGTGAGCATGTGCTGGCTATTGCAAGGGAAAACGGGAATAATTCGATATTTCGTAGCTGTTGATATTGTTGGGCGCCCTCTGCTGGATAGAGCTGAGTAGCAGTAGCGCCACTGTAAGGTTAGGTCAGAGAACATCACGTTACTACATTCACACCACAGAACTGCCTTGGGTCCTGGATGGCAACCACCCAGACAGACAAGTCGCTCAGAAGCTGTAGTGCCACACCCTCATTTCAAAGAGCCAGTTTAAAGAAAAATAACATTTCTCAACTCAAAGCTCCAGAAAATTAACGACTGCCCCATCTATATATTAGCCCTTCGGCTGCTCCCTTGTTTGCACTTGGGGTCGCCACAGCAAATCCAAGGTGGATCTGCATGTTGAATTGGCACAAGTTTTACGCCGGATGCCCTTCCTGACGCAACTCCACATTACATGGAGAAATGTGGCAGGGGTGGGACTTGAACCCGGAACCTTCTGAACTGAAACCAAGCGCATTAACCACTTGGCCACCACCCCTGCTCCCATCTATATATTAGCCCATGGGCGGAAATTTGATGTTGATCTTTGAGCATTAACCGATCGTAACCAAAATCAGTATTTTTTTTTTTTTCTCGACCACAGGCCAAATGTACCTACCAGGTCAGATGAGGTATTCTTAACGTTGTCTTGTTCACATAGATACATAGAGACCAAAGTGATTGCAAGCGTATGCCTCCGGCAGTGTTGCAATAATCATCGGAGTGAAATGGAAAAACACACTTGGGCTGACTGAATTCTGCCTATTCCACTTCCTGTTGCTCCACTTGTGGGCACAGTGGCACTTTGCAGCACTTGGCATGGCAGCCGGGTGCCCAGCAGATACAGTTACAATTGATACTGCGTGTTTTTTTTTTTACCATTTATAAAATTATTCGTCTTCCATCAATTTATATGGCAATGAACTTGACTCCATTTACTGCAGTTGTGGAAGATAAATCCAAACACTTGGAAATGAAACATTTGGAAGCAGATTCGGTGCAGTCGATACTGCAGTGTGAAGCCACACACATCATTCAGAAGCCGTCGCAAGTACAGTGCATCTCAAAACTATTCACAACACTTCACTTTTTCCAAATGGATCATTCCATATGAAATCACCAAAGGTCCCAGTTTTATGGTTTTAGAATTGCCTGGTTTTGATATATTTTGTAGTGAGTGTTGAGAGAAGAATGGTCATTGGCGGCAGCTCAATATCTTGTTTTGTTTAGATTCTATGGAGGTTTTAAAAAGGGGGCGTGTCCGTGTTATAACCCCGTGTTCCGTTTGTGACCATGTTTACTTGGCCATAAATCAAAAACTAGAGAATATATTAACTTGGTATTTTCAAAATTTGTTTATTCTGTCTTAAAGTTTATGTAAAATCTACAGTTATATAAATTAACCCCCTGATGGCCATGCCATTAATTACCAAAAAATGGAATTTGAAAAAAAAAAAATGTTCCGAAAGTGTGCTGACTTTGATGTGCATTTAACCATATTTGCCTTGTCATGTAAAAAACGCTGTTTGGCATGTTGGTAGTACTAATGTTAGGCTTCCTTGGGATACAAAGAACACCACCACAGTGTCCTCAGATTTTGCCCAAAATTAACTCTTGTCCGGCTTTTTTTTACCAAATATGTTCCTTTGGCGCCCCCTTTTGGGCATGTGGGCATCTTTTGATTTTTGTTTTGTTGGTCTCAAATGAAAGGTCTTCGTTGGAACTTCAAATTAAACCTGGTACCAACATCTAACAAAGAGGCCTGATGGGAAAACAAGTGCCCTCTTTATTGGTATTGGATCTTCAGTTTTCAGCTTAATCAAAATGTACATGACAATGTACTTAAATGTACAGGAAATATGACAATCTATACGATAGCCATTCTGAAATCCAGCCAGCATGTATACACATACATTGCTACATTATAAACAATGTCTGTATCACTGAATAAACAAAGCACAGTAACTAACGTGTAGCTAGCTGTACATAAGCTATGCCCATGCATGGACTAACTTAAGTTCACGCAAAGGTGGTCATTAATCATATGAATGGAATTTTTCCTTAATGGTGACTTCAGACTCACCTTGCATAGGTTTGCTTGTGACAGGGATCATTCTTAAAAAAGAATGATCCCTGTCACAAGACACTGTGGTGGTGTTCTTTGCATCTCAAGGAAGCCTAACATCAGTGCTACCAACATGCCAAAGAGCATTTTTCAAATGACAAGGCAAATAAGGTTAAATGCACATCAAAGTCAGCACACTTTCGGTACTTTTTTTTTCAAATTCCATTTTTTAGTAATTAATGGTGTGACCCCCAGGGGGTTAATTTCTTCAACTGTACATTTTACATAAACTTTAAGACAGAATAAACAAATTCTAAAAATATCAAGTTAATATCTTTTCTAGTTTTTGATTTATGGCCAAGTAAACATGGTCACAAATGGAACACAGAGGGTTAACACTGACATGCCCCCTTTTTCAAACCCCCATAGAATCTAAACGAAACAAGATATTGAGCTGCCGTCAAGACCATTCTTCTTCTCTTAACATGAGCTACAAAATATATCAAAACCAGGCAATTCTAAAACTATAAAACTGGGACTTCCCCTTATTTTGGATGATTTCATATGGAATGACCCAAATCTTTTTGGTTACAGCCTTGTTCCTCAAAATTCTACACACAATACCCCAATAATGACAGTGTGAAAAAGCTTTGTTGTTGTTGTTGTAGATTTATTAACAGTAAAAACAAACAACAAAAAAAGAAATTACGTGTACAGCCTTTGCCATGAAGCTCAAAATTGAGCTCAGGTGCACCCTGTTTCTACTGATAATCTGAGATGTTTCTACATCTTAATTGGAGTCCAACTAGGGTAAATTCAGTTGATTGGACATGATTTGAAAAGGCACACAGCTGTCTACATATAAAGTCCCACAGTTGACAGCGTATGTCAGAGCGCAAACCAAGCATCAAGGAATTGTCTATAAACCTCCAACACAGGATTGTCTTGAGGCACAAATCTGGGGAAGGGTACAGAAACATTTCTGCTGCTTTGAAGGTCCCAATGAGCACAGTGGCCTCCATCATCCGTAAATAGAATTTCTGATCTCCAGGACTCTTCCTAGAGCTAGCCGCCCGTCTAAACTGAGTGATCTGGGGAGAAGGGCCTTAGTCAGGGAGGTGACCAAGAACCCGATGGTCACTCTGTTAGAACTCCAGCATTCCTCTGTGGAGAGAGAAGCTTCCAGGAGGACAATAATCTCTGCAGCAATCCACCAATCAGGCCTGTATGGTAGAGTGGCCAGACAGAAACCACTCTTTAGTAAAAGGGTGTGAATACTTATGTACATGTTTTCTTTTTATTTTTAATAAGTTTGCAAAAAAAAAAAAACTTTCACATTGTCATTATGGGGTATTGTGCGTAGAATTTTGAGGAAAAAATGAAATTCATCCATTTTTGTCCTGTGGAACTCTGGAAATAAAACTGATTTATAACTGTTCTGGTTGTACGTATTGGAAAATGGTTGTAACATCTTAACAGGGCAGATATGTGAAATCTCTGTGCTGGCAAAAGCACCAAATTTTTCAGACACTGGATATAATAACTTATTATTATAGAAATGCCAAGCTCAATTTTTTTCCCCATTAAGAAAAAAATGCGGAAGGAATGCATTCAGTATGTACCATTTTTTTTTTTTTATCATGTTTTACATGCTGAATCCATTCTTTATGTAAAAAAAAATAAAAAATGAGGGAGGAGTTGAGCTTGCATTTTTTTAAATATACAATCAGTGATACTTTTACACATCTGCCACTAATCAGTGAGACCAAACTAAACCTTTAAATCTGTTTTTACAGTTTTAACATATTCATGTGTGATGCATCTGTTCTTAAGCTGTTCCTGATAAATGACAAAATTAAATTTCAAATTTAATCACAACATTTACTGATAATTTTATTACAAAGTATCACTGATGAACATTACAGTCAATATTGATGTCAGCAGCACATTTAATAAAAGTGACAGAGGCCAGTGTTCTGGAGAATCTTTGAAAGTGTCACATGGTGGAGACGTAATGACTAAAGTAGTGGGATTGAACAAAAGGACAGAGGTTGTGTTATCATAATATATAAATGAAATAAATGATGAAAATGATCAATCTTTTATGGATAAATGGTCATTGTGGAGATGACCTTCCTGATGAGAAGACTTGAGCCTATTTTGGTTAAATGTAGTGTTTGGTCCCCCAACCAACCTATTAGCATAAAAAAAAAAAAAGTGCTAAATCAACATTTGGATCCTGTGGCAACCCTCAACAAAGTGGGAGAAAATGAAACAGTTCCACAACTGTAGCTAAAAGGAGCAGCACAGTGTCTCAGTGGGGAGCACGACTACCTCACAGCAAAGTCTGGGGTTAGATTCCACCCGTGGTAAGTTACTATCTGTGTGGAGTTTGCATGTCTGGGTGGGTTTCCTCCCACTATCAAAAACATGCTCCTTTCTCTGCCCCTGACCAAGGCGACGTCTCTACGTCCAGAGTTGGTCTTCAGGTGCCAGACTGTGACTGCTTACTGCTCCTAGTGGTTGGAGTGTGTCAGTACAGTTAGGATGGGTTCATCTATATGAGGACAATAAAGGCCCTTCTTCTTGTGTACTGTCTAGGGACATGTGGAAAAAGTAAAGTTATACACTTGTACAGACTGTATCCATCATTTACAAAGACAATGCACATCACATTATTAGCCCCGGCCACTTGCATAATACTAAGTATCTGGTAATTAAATATATACAATGGTTTTTGAAGTACTGCCTGCCAATGTATCTTTCATAATCCTGGACCTGGCTGCATAAAAAGTAGGAGGAAAAAAAAATACTTGAGCATATCATGTCCACCTCCCATCACGCAGGTGAACTCTTGATATTTTAGATTAACATTTTTCATGCTTGCCTTGACAATTGGGGGCTGAGTTGTGTGCCACCCTTGAGCCAACACCAGGCCCGTCTGACCTCAGGAGGATGCTTCCTCCCTCCAGGACGTATACGGGTGATTCTTAGACTACAGGCACTTATGTCCTTTGATCATATTGTATGAAAAACAGAAAAAAAGGGGAAATTTCACACTTTTATAGTTATCTTTACAATGAAAGTGTGTTAAGAAATTTGTTCTAGTAGTCTGATGACTTTTTCACCTTTTTTCAGCATCATTATATGCAAATATTGCCGTTTTGTGCTTGTCCCACACCGACTTTTGATCTTCAATGATAAAAATGAATGGTAAAGAAATGTTTTTTCTAATGTTTTAAAATATCTCTGAATAAAATAATCAAAACATAATTGGGGTATTCAATGTCATACAACTGTTGTGATTTTTTTAAACAAAATGTAGTTGTCCCACACTATTACCGTAATTTCCACCACAACACTGTAATGTCCCTTTAAACAGTTTGTATGAAAGATTGTTTGGGTAGTTTCTATGGAGATAAACAGTGACATCAGAGCACATGTATATAGCGCCAAATCGCAACAAACAGTTGCCCCAAGGTGCTTTATATTGTAAGGCAATGGTGTGGAAATTACATTTACAAGGCCAATAGTGCCCGCAGTTAAAGAATCACCCATACACACACTCACACTTGATCCCATTCTTAATTTTTGCACTCTGACTCACTCCTTAATGTACATATTCATCAGTGCTCAACTGGATCTCTGGGGAAA
The DNA here is from genome assembly GCF_902500255.1 of Thalassophryne amazonica. Lineage (NCBI taxonomy): Eukaryota > Metazoa > Chordata > Actinopteri > Batrachoidiformes > Batrachoididae > Thalassophryne > Thalassophryne amazonica. The sequence goes on along the minus strand of NC_047105.1, from coordinate 35,127,960 downwards.
ATCTCTGATACACTCTCTCACAGTTTGCAACTTTTTTTTTGTCATCTGCTTGAAACAGAGGTGACATAAAGCTTAAATCAGGTCTAAAACAATTGTACTGCAACCCATACGGAATAAATATGGCACAAACACTTTTTCCCACCACACCTGCAATTGATAGAATTCAAATTCAATCTATTCTGGAATTTACAAACCAATTTTCATAGGTAAAAAAGGGACAGTTTTTTCTCCCCATCCCTAATGTAATGGCATGATATTACAGAGTAATAAATATTCCTTAATATTAAAATGTGAAACTACTAATACAGTACTACTCATATTGCACGTCTTATGTTGATTTATAGCACAACATCAAATAACAGCTTTGCTGGTTTTGACGAGCAGACTACATGTCTGTACACCAGTTCTCTGCAATTGGTAATGTGTAAAGGACACATCAACATCCTCTGCTATGTAACTTGAAGGAGTGATCTTCCACTGTACCTCTATATATTTCATTCACGAACAAAAGTTTATGTTCCCATTTTTCATGAACAGAAAGTTAACGGCCTCAGGCTTCTTTTCAGCATAAAAAAGATCACGTCTCTCAAATTTTGCTCACAAATTTGTTAAAATCCATGTTTGTGAGCATGTCATCTTTGCCGAGATGCTACATGAGTATTGCACAGATCAGATGTGGTCACAACTGTTCATATTAAAAGTCCATTTTTAAATAAGTACAACAAATGTGAAAATCTTTGATCTTTTACATGAATTCATGAAAAACTGTAACTTACATACAGCATTTATATTTTTGTTGAGCCCATTTTTAACAGACCTTCTGATCTGCTGAAGGAAGAGACCTGAGCCCTCAATTGTCAACCGCTCCTATGCAGATTTGTGCTTAAAGCGTGTGTACGACTGAGTATTTCTAGTATGAAAACAAGACTGAGAAATGTGTCTAAATACACACAGCCTCTAGTGGTACAAGAGGGGAACTGCAAGAGCATGTACGGTAACCACATCCACATTCTTTATTGGAAGTGGCTAGTCGTACGTAGCACAGCCTTGTTTAACATAGTTTCGGAATCGACACAAATACATCACTTCATGATTGTGTGACCTATACTGACCAATGGGAGAAACACTATGTACCAACAGAAGTTCACTAAATGAATATGGCTACATACAGATAGCCTCAGCCTTCTTTATTTCCTCAAATGACAAGTCCACGATTAGTAATAATGTCAACTTAGAAACAGACGTGTAGCCTCATTTGTGACAAAACCTACAACGGACACCTGTGAAGTAAACGGCTTCCACAAACAAGGCACAAAGAAAAATTGCTTCCCTACCACCTTATATTAAAAATACACCTACGTAATTTTTGCTGCTCAAATTTCATTAGAAAAGATTTTATCTTAAACAGCAGTGCTGTGTTCATGAGCATGTTCGTTTTAACAAGCTTTAATAAAATTTAGGGCTAAGTTTTTTTTAAAGAAATAACATGAGCCCATGGTGGCATTGAAAACAACTGATGGACAGGGTGTCACCACCACAGAGCCCTATTATTATTTTTATTTTAGATTTTTCATCTCACTGTGCCTCACAAGTGCCTCAATGTCAATTTCACAAAAGTTGATTTTCTTCGCTTAGTTATTCCAGTGAGTATCACAAACAAATGGATGTGTTGTTACCACAGACGGTTATCTGAAGGCATTTCTAAATGCAAATGAGCATGAACACGCACAAGCACATGCAATTTATAAACACCTGATGCCGACTACTGTGCAGCTGTTTGATAAATACAGATTTTCTGCACTTACATACATATGAAATTTTGTACAACAGCATTTAGAACCTTTTTTCTGCGCAGGTTGCTAAATGAGAGCCCTGGTCTCTTCTGATAATGAACAAATGAGGGCTCAGTCATTCCTCATAGCACATTTTCCTTAGACTTGTCCTTTCACACACAATCCATCTCATTCAAAATCCATATGCTTGCATTTTCCAGCAAGACGTCTCAATCACACATAATTTTCAGCTTCAACATCCAATCCTATTGCCATCTTGACTGCCAGACTGTGGACACATGTTCTTATCGCAGGACACGAACAAGTTTCGTAAGGAAATAACTTCACAGTTTCCCTCGATGCACCCTGCACAACAAATACACCCAGTTTAGCGCAAAACGATATTGCATCATTCATAATGATCTCCCTTGCTTGTGTATGTCTGATGCTGTTGGAAACTGGGGTGACTTCTGGTCTCTCGTCAACTATCAAAGTCTTTGTTTTGATGGACTCAACAATTTTGTCAGGAGCACTTGTAACCTGCAAATTCATCTGTTCAGGTCGAATTTTGAGATGATGGAAAGCTTCTTTCAGGGGGTAACTGCTGATCCCGCACCTCCCTCTTCTCAATTCATTGTAGTAATACTTCTGAAGCATCTGCAGGCTGAACAGTATGACATCTGCCGGTACGTTCACCCAGTCTCGCAAGGAGTTGAGCACTGAGGTGAACGCCTGACTCTCATAGACTGTTACTGGGATCTCCTCGTCAACATCATACACATCTCTCACAGCCCAGGCGCCGTATTCACTTACTCTTGGTAGAATGAATGAGCGGAAATAATCTAGGAATGGAGTGCTCCACGTCTCGAGTTTCTCAGCCAGCATTTTGGAAAACTGTTGGTAGGTGCTGGCAGCCAAGATCTCAGTCACTTCACCCACATAATCAAACTGCTCTTCCATTGCTTCTTTGTGGTTCTCAACCCAGTTCCTCACACTATCCATCAGGTGTCTGTGACATCCAACCCTCTTCATTGATGTACAGCTCTTTAAGGCTTTTATGATGCTACTTTCATTATCAGTGGCAATCGGTACATTCCATAATCCATTCACTTTGCTTGCTATGACGTTAAAGAAGGCCTCATGATGCTGCTGGAGTTTTCCTTCATGAAGCAGTGCTCCAGCCAACATGACCGGATTGCCTTCAAATGCCATGTGATGAAAAAACAGCGGCGAAATAAAGAATTTGCCAAGTTGAAAAGATGTGTATGAGAGCAGCTGCGACCTGGATGACATGTGAAGCACCTCACTCAGTTCATCAAACATCTGAGCTTGCCCACAGACAACAACAAGGTCTGGGTATGTTGTGATGTTATGTATGAATCCAGGACTGTTGGACGCAAGTTCATGAATATTTGCAGTCGTATCCCTGCTTGATGGCCAATCCTGGCTGACTCCAACTTGCACGTTATAGACTTGTTTCAGGTTCCTACAGACTGAAGTTGCATCATCGTCCATTGAAATGGATACTTCTTCCTTGAATATTTTGTGTGGCAGGTCCTCTGTTTTAATTGTATCTGTCAGTGTCGTCAGAACCAATGGGGTCGTGGGGAAGAAATCCTGTGCCAATCTCTTGGCATTGCCACGAGGGCTTGGTTCAAATGGAGGCTCAATGCCCATGTAGTGAATGAGAACTCTGCAGCTGTCGTCAACTAAAGTAAAGACATCCTTCTTAAAATCTTTTGCTCCACCTCGGAAGTTTTTCACATAGAAATAAGTCTTTGCAATTTTTGGGTTAGATCGCGGCAGTTTAGCAGTACCCTGATTATGCCATTTGTGTCCATCTGCTTTCCAGTCATTCCTTTGGAATGGCCCTTCTGCCTTGAAGAGGAACACCTCCCCGCCGTGGGGTCTGAACGGGATAGATGCTGTTGTATTGAGGCTCTTATCGTTCAGTATACAAAAAGCCTCCTCTACCGTTATTGTTGTGTGTCTTCCTTTTTGGTAAGTTCCTGGTGATATGTCCACTTCATAGAAAAGTGTCTGTGATTCCATGGTGCTACAATCCAAGACTTAAAAAAAAAAAGTAGAGAAAAGTTCTTACGTTTTATGAGTATACAGGCATCCTGGCAGCGGTCGTTATTTAAAGATAATCCTGACTAAATCTCACTCCCTCACACAAAAAACAATTAAATAAATAAAACCATTCTAGTTACAGACGCTGGAGTCTCCAATCCCCGATGTCCAGTGCGCGAGACAGCGCAGGTGACGTCCCGTTACGGCTTTTAGCGGTTAGCACAACGGCTAACAACTACAAAGCACTGACTGACGATACTTCCCTTTGAAGTCACCCACGGGTACGAACCTGAAAAACAGTGCATTACACAAACATCATACAAAATATAAAATACACCGCATTAATAAAGGTTACGATGTTAGTTTGACGGTATGACGTTCCGTTTACATGTTAAGCTAACGGTTAGCCAGGTGACCTAACACTATTATGGCAGTTGTCTGTATTATACGAATGAACGTGTCTAACGTCAGAAGAAAAAAAAATCACAGCCGTCCTTCCGACAAAAAAAAAAATATTTTGCTTACTTGGGGTATTTTTTTTTTTAAGCATTTTGATTGTTTCGGAATCCGTCAAAACGTCATGTTCCAAAACGTTCCGTTCAATGTTCTTCTGTTAATTTTATTGGTACCTGGCAATTTTTAATTACCGCCATCTACTGGATGGAGGTGGTGGGGGGTCGATTCAATGCTACAAGGTCTCATGAAACAAATATGTCTAAACTGCCTGGCATCCTTGCAAATAACTTACTTGGTTTAAGATTTAGGATTTCTCCGCAATTAATAAAAATAAATATCTCGAATTTTAACCATCCATGGCTTTTTGCAATGGTTTCCCCACACGTCCATAAATCTTGTGTCTGGGCAAATACAGGGCTTTTCTCATATTAGGTGGTTTGCGGCCTTTCAACCCAAAATAAAACTGGTTCTTAACCTGAAAATTTCACTCATGGCTGAGATCAAGACTGGAAGCATGCACATGTGGGGATACCTTTGGTCCTGGAACTGTGACCTTGCTTTGACAATACTGATAACTCTCCTTACTTATTTTCCCTCTGGGGATTAATAAAGTAATCTATCTTGCTCATGTCTTTGATTACGTGTATCCACCCAAAACTGGTAGACATGCAGTACAGTTCATGAGATGGCACCAAGGTTCAAATAACCCTGAATGGCAATGGTTCAAGATCCTGTTTCCTGTTTGTGGAAACCTCCTACAGCAGGACAGAAAGCATCCAAGCCCCAACTCCTATAGTATTGTTCCCTTTTGCCATTCTTCAGTTTTAAAAACATGCACATGCAACTTTATATTTTCAAATCCAAGACAATGCCATGTGACTGTACAAAACACAGATTAGGTAGCCTCATCTCACCTTGCAAAACAAGGAAAACATTTTTTCTTTTTTAGCATTTTAATTACAGAATACTAAAAATAACATTACATAAAATGTCTTTTTAAAAAGAACCCACTGAATATTACAAAGGTTGTAAATTTTGTAAAGTTAGGATATAAAATCTTTGAACAGTGGTGCATAATTGAAAAGAAAAATAATTTTCATAAAATGTATATATTAACTATTCTACATTTTTTAAAAATGAGATGGACACATTGCAGACAGACAAGATGAGTGGACACCGCTCTCCTTTCGAAAGAAAGAAGATGCACAGCTAACATCAGCTTAAGTTCTCAAATTATCTCTATGATAAAAAAACACAAACAAAAAAATGAGTTAGCATTTACAACAGTGGACAAACAAAATCAAGACTACAAAGTGACTTGGTGACTGCTCCCAATATTGACCCACAAACCTGGATAAGGTATAAAAAACAAAACAAAAAAAAAAACAACTAAACTGGCCTTGGTTCCATAAACACATACAGTTTCCACAGGTTTAAGCTGTACAAAGAGTAGCGCATTTAGAGAATCCTCATACTTAATTCATTTCACCAACAAGAAAATAGTCAGCTTTCTTTCCACCTGAAAAGCTGCAGACTGTGGAGCCAGACACAGCCGTTCTTATGTTCTACCACACAACCGCTCAGTCAGGTCCACCGAACGCTACCATGGTCATATATTTCATCATTCAGGATCAGGAGATGAACGAAAAAAAGGAGCAAGAAAAGACAGAAACATAAAGGGAGGGGAGGGCACATGCATATTTCAACAGTGTGCTTTCTTCACCCTGTACCGCTTCATCACAAGCCCTTAAAATGACTTGAATGACCACGAAGATGATTCTGGATTCAATTATTGTTGAACTGCTGCCATTCATCTCTACAACACACTGGCCTGTCGTGTCCATACAGAGGTATTTCTTTTGTCTCCTCTCATTTCATGTTTGGGAGACATATTGTCACTGCCCTGCCCCCAACCCTCCCCCATGTTTTGTTTGGTATTTAAAAAATCCAGAGTGGAAGCAACACGGTTCTTTCAAAAAAAAAGTCAAAGTATGGTTTTAAAAACCGAGTGTTACACTGAGTTGCAGAATTCCTGATCCTCCTGTGCAGTAACACTGGTCTGAGCTGGAGTAACGTGAAAAACACACGGATGAAAACCCAGAGGATAGTCTCAGAAGCAAAAGGGCATCTGAGGAAACAAGGCCTTTAAGAGGAAATGAGGCGGCACCAGCAGAGCTACTTGGGTTTTGTCTATTATTCAGACAGCTGGAGAGCCATGATCTGCTGCTTAACGTGTGAGCTAATGCTGTTTAGGTTCACATAGTCCCCCTGAGTTAGTGCACACATCAATCAGGCTGGTTTTGCCTGATAAGTTTAAGAAATTCACAAAAAGTAGCAAGAAAAAAACAAACAATCATTTAGCAATTTTCTATCAAGCTTACAATTAGCTTTGGATAGAGCCTGTTGCAGGTTTATGTCTGACTGGGGAGGAAACAAGCCGAGTTCATGTTAGTGTGGAGGCGAAGGAGTTGAGTTCTGCCAAAATACGGCAGCCATTGCAACACTATCCACGGTAGGTACAGCTACCTTCCTCGTTTTCTGAAAATTCAGAGTAGATATGCTGGGTGTTTTTGAGTCTAATGTGCAACATGTAGTGCCCGACCAGAAACTGGCTTTTGTGTGATGGTGTCCTGCAGTCCAGAGGACTCGCTGGTGCACGTCTGCCCAGTGGCTGAGTGTTTGAGGATCTGGACAGGTGGTGCTGGTGTTGCAGTCATGCTGACTGTGCATCAGTCAGGCAGACAGGCAGGCAGCTGGGCTGTTAACAGGACTCTGGAGCTGAGGTTACATTAAGGGAGCCGTGTCCATTAAGTTTTTACTGGGGTCCAGGCTGGCAAAGAAGCGAACATCTCTGTCCTTGTCTGACTGCAGAGCCATCACGGTCTCTTCCAGCTCATCAGAGCAGGCACAGCCGGACTCCTTGAAGTAGGCTGCAAAAGAAAAACCCCACAAGATATAGTTACTTTCTTCCAACAACAAACCACTGAGGGATGTGATTTGTGTGTGTCAGGTGATTTGCAGTCAACCTTTCTCCATGATGCTCTGCCGTAGTGCTTTGGCCACGAGGACGCGGACATTAGCCACCGGGTCTGAAGAGAGGCTGAGCAAACTGGGTAAAAGGTGCTGACTGAACTGCTCCATGGACATGCAGTCCTCCTCCACTATGGTCTAAAGAAACACAGGTACACAGAAACAAAAACTGACAGCAAGACTGGACAGGAAGAAGACACAACTGCAAACTCCTTTCACAACAGTTAAAAAATAATCAGAGAAAAATTCTACACTCAGTTTTACTTGTATATGTGCAAAATACACTGTGTGAAGGGTTCAGTCATAACAAGAAGGTGGGCTGAGTGTATTCCTCTGCCACGGAAGTAACCACATTATGCAGAGAGTATGGGGCCTAAGGCCGGGTTCACACGGCAGGATAATTAGGCCGATATCGGACCCGATTTTCCCCTTCTGACAATCTTAAGGACGCCCTGACAATCGTGATGACGCTAAAGATAATCTTATCAGATATTCCTGCCATGTGTGGTGTGTTAAGAGAGCTCTGATCTGCTCGGAAGGACGTCAGGAGCGCTCCGATCGCAAATCGGGGATATTCAACATGTGGGATTTTTTTGGCCCGATATCGCAGCGTGTGTTGTGTCCTCCGACCAAAACAAGCACGCAGCCTGCTGAATGTGATGTGCCGCCAATCAAAGTGAGGTGACGGATGTACGGAGCGGAAAATAAAATCAAAACAGCTGTTCTGACTTACCAGAAAGTCCGGTGGTCGCGCTGTCTCCACTCCTTTAAAGAATGCCTTTTCTTTTTCTTTTTGCATTGTTTTTTTTCCCTCTGTTTTAAAAAGTCCACAAGTATCTCCGTTTGTTTACTCTGAAGTCACGTTTAATCTTGAGAGATTTTGTGAGATTTCCTGTCTGACCTGAGAATGTTGGTGTGTGTTCGTGTGTGGTGGTGTTGTCCTCACCGTGTGGCTGAACACCACACACTGTACAACCAAACCTGTTAGAGCTATGATTTTTTTTATCTTCACGTGTGTGGTCTCTCAGGTTTTGGAAACCTAAAGATAATTTTAAAATCCTGTCATGTGAACCAGGCTTAAGTAAGACAGTAACTACATTTGGATGTGTGTGTGAGAAGGCTTGGACAGGAAGAGATGTCAGGTTACAGGACTATTCCACAGAGCGCCGTTCATTCTCTTAATGCCAAATAGAAAATCGGGGTGCGTTTTGAAGCAACATATTAACTTCTTAAGCCATTATGTAGAAGTTATGGCCATCATCGGCACCGGGTTTGAAATCGGGGATTAAATTTTCGAAGTGCTCAAAAATTTCATCCTGATTTGCAAAATCAGCATCATTTCGTGGTCATGTCCAGGTGTTCGCAATCTTAACATTTTCAATCATGTTTGAACATCTTTAAACAGGGTAGTCCTAGTAAGTACAGCTTGAAATCTGTTTGATTGTGCTCCACTGGTGTAAAAATTTGAAGCTAAAGTGGCGTTTATTGTGGTTTTGCTCAAACAGAGAGGGCCGACTCCCACAAAATGATGTAATCTGGACGCCATTTTGATTGTGTGTAATTGGGGCAGCTTGGCTGCTGCAGTGGAGTGATGTTTTGTAAACAAAACTTTTCAAGTGTACTACAAGCTACTGTAATGCACTGACTTTAGAACACAAGGAAATACTATTACAAATGTTTATTTAAACAGCTGTTGTGATTGTGGAGTGCACAGAGTGGAAAATAAGGCGCTGTAACTATATTATAACCTAGGCAGCCTGATCTTTTATATTTTTAGTTTTATATTTTATATTTACTTTTATATTTTCTGTTGTTTTTAATCAGGGTCTTTTGTCTCTTTCTCTAAAATTGTATTGCAGCATTATTAGTTATTATTACTATTATTGTTGTTGTTGCTGTTATTATTAATATATAAACAAAAATAAATTTAAAAATATTACAATTTGTAATACATTTGACTCTTATGACAACAAACACTGAGCCATTGTTATACAGAAAACAAATGCACACTAATGTGCTGACAGCTGCAACGGCTTAATGCTAACTTTAACATTGAAAATACCATAGACATGCTAACGCGTTAGCATCTGTCCCGTTTTTAAGTTATAAAATACATCTATCAACTGTTTCAGAAGACCACAACAGGTCGGTTTAACATAAAAAAGGTAAATATTACTCACAGACATATGCTCTTTAGGGTTTTAGCGGGGGAAAATTAAGAAAGCAAAATAAAACAATGAACCAATGAAGCATTAGATCGAATCACTGCTTCAATTGGTTCAAGGTTCAAAGCAAAGCCGTGCTGCAGAAAACTTGATTACAGACCTGCTTGCAGGGTCTGTAATCAATGCAGAAAAATCATCATTTTCCTGACCAACACCCCCAAAAACAACAGCCACTCTGAAGGACCGATAAGGGAATCGTTAAGCAAAAAGGTTATTGATGTCGGTGGATCAAATCATTTCTTAACGATACCCTTTGTAAAAGAGTAAAATGCCACTTCCTTGTTTGTTTTAGTCTACTTGGTGCAACTGATAGCCGAACACTCTGTTTCTTTAGATCTTGATGTTTTTCTGATGCTGCTGGTATGATAGTTATGATCCATGGTCATGAAAAATTCACATAAACAGAAACTTTTGTCTCTAATATGACTCTAGAGTGACACAAAGACTGCCATTGTGCGTCTATAGCAACACCCAGTTACACACACTCAAAATGGCGGCATGCGCTCAGCCAATTACAACGCAGCATATAGGAAGTCGGCCCTCTCTATGTTCTCCCTGGCTCAAAGGTGAGCAGCTCGATCACGGTCTGACGGAGGGTGCAGCTCCTTAACATTTTGTTGCTCATGAGGTGTGTCAGAGCTCAACCTTGTATTCTGTATATCATATTTCAAATGAGCTGCTGTTGTGATTTAATGCAAATATAAATAAACTCCAACACATCTGCATTTTTCTACTTGCGAACAGAATGTTGTGTAAAAAAAAAAACAAAAAAAAAAAAACGAACTCAGACCTACAGACCTGACAGATGAAGGCAAACGCCTGCCGTCCCACCCACTTGGGACAGTGGCAGAACCTGACTGTGAGCTCATTGATGAAGTTCAGGCCCAGATCATGAGCACCACATGCATACAGCTTCTGTAGGATCTCTACAACCTGGGAACAGTTCAAAACTCAATTTATTACACACACAACATGCAGTTGGTTGAGTTAAAGTATTAGGAGAACTATCATGTCAAACTAATGAGGAAAAAGTACAGTAAGTATACTACGCAGTCTCCGTACCTACACTGAGAAGATGAAATACCAACCATCAGCCAGGACATTATTATAACATAATGAGAAAATCAGACTCTCCTCCTTTTCATCTGAGATGTTCCAGCATTTCTGCTGAAAATACTGTTGTCGACTCACCAGTTTGTACGAGATCCACCTGACTTCAGAGACTTTGTCAGAGCAGAGAGTGAGCGCTATCTGTCTGAGGTAGTCGTACACATCATAGTGGCTGTACAACTCGATGATCAAAATTAGCTGCCTGCAAGGAGAACGACATTCCAGTAAAACAAGCATCGTGGTACTGTCAGTTACTACTATCCTGGTTACACACCTAAAACTCCCTTTCAATTCCTGCATACAACCCCTGGCAAAAATTATGGAATCACCGGCCTCTGAGGATGTTCATTCAGTTGTTTAATTTTGTAGAAAAAAAGCAGATCACAGACATGACACAAAACTAAAGTCATTTCAAATGGCAACTTTCTGGCAGTCAGTAACGGTTACTTTTTTAGACCAAGCAGAGGGAAAAAAAATATGGACTCACTCAATTCTGAGGAATAAATTATGGAATCACCCTGTAAATTTTCATCTCCAAAACTAACACCTGCATGAAATCAGATCTGCTCGTTAGTCTGCATCTATAAAAGCAGCGATCACACCTTGGAGAGCTGCTGCACCAAGTGGACTGACATGAATCATGGCTCCAACACGAGAGATGTCAATTGAAACAAAGGAGAGGATTATCAAACTCTTAAAAGAGGGTAAATCATCACGCAATGTTGCAAAAGATGTTGGTTGTTCACAGTCAGCTGTGTCTAAACTCTGGACCAAATACAAACATGGGAAGGTTGTTAAAGGCAAACATACTGGTAGACCAAGGAAGACATCAAAGCGTCAAGACAGAAAACTTAAAGCAATTTGTCTCAAAAATCGAAAATGCACAACAAAACAAATGAGGAATGAATGGGAGGAAACTGGAGTCAATGTCTGTGACCGAACTGTAAGAAACCGCCTAAAGGAAATTGGATTTACATACAGAAAAGCTAAATGAAAGCCATCATTAACACCTAAACAGAAAAAAAACAAGGTTACAATGGGCTAAGGAAAAGCAATCGTGGACTGTGGATGACTGGATGAAAGTCATATTCAGTGATGAATCTCGAATCTGCATTGGGCAAGGTGATGATGCTGGAACTTTTGTTTGGTGCCGTTCCAATGAAATTTATAAAGATGACTGCCTGAAGAGAACATGTAAATTTCCACAGTCGATGATATGGGGCTGCATGTCAGGTAAAGGCACTGGGGAGATGGCTGTCATTACATCATCAATAAATGCACAAGTTTACGTTGATATTTTGGACACTTTTCTTATCCCATCAATTGAAAGGATGTTTGGGGATGATGAAATCATTTTTCAAGATAATAATGCATCTTGCCATAGAGCAAAAACTGTGAAAACATTCCTTGCAAAAAGACACATAGGGTCAATGTCATTGCCTGCAAATAGTCTGGATCTTAATCCAATTGAAAATCTTTGGTGGAAGATGAAGAAAATGGTCCATGACAAGGCTCCAACCTGCAAAGCTGATCTGGCAACAGCAATAAGAGAAAGTTGGAGCCAGATTGATGAAGAGTACTGTTTGTCACTCATTAAGTCCATGCCTCAGAGACTGCAAGCTGTTATAAAAGCCAGAGGTGGTGCAACAGAATACTAGTGATGTGTTGGAGCATTCTTTTGTTTTTCATGATTCCATAATTTTTTCCTCAGAATTGAGTGAGTCCATATTTTTTCCCCTCTGCTTGGTCTAAAAAAGTAACCGTTACTGACTGCCACAATTTTTTTCCTGATTTCTTATAGTGTTTCTTAAAGCCAGAAAGTTGCCATTTGAAATTACTTTAGTTTTGTGTCATGTCTGTGATCTGCTTTTTTCTACAAAATTAAACAACTGAATGAACATCCTCCGAGGCCAGTGATTCCATAATTTTTGCCAGGGGTTGTAGATAAAATTGGGTGGCTTTTTGAGGCCAGACAAGAAATTAAATAATCTCATATTGAGCCACATTTAAAAAGATGAGATAATATCACTTTCACAACAAATGCATACATAGAACTCTAAAGAGGTCAACAACAATTGCCACTTCAAACTGTTTTCAGTTTGGAGAGCTGCTATTAGGTGTAAGTGAATACTGTATTGTTACTCAGGTTCAGGTGATCGGTGACCCCATATAGTGTTAAAAAGATTTGTTAGTTGATTAAAATGACCAAACCTCTTAAAATAAAGAAATAAATGTCACCAGCTTACTCTTAAGGTCATTTCTGCAGGTTTTAACCTCACAGCACATCAAATACACCATGCATCATTTAGAATATTTGTGTTTTATTTTCTTTTAAGACATATCACACAACCAGTAGGTCAGGATTTTAATCCTGGCCACCACAAACAACCATCAAAACTCATATCTTTTCATTGGTGATTAAGAAGACTGGAAGAAAGCTAAAACTGAAATGTCATTATTTCTAAATCTCTGGTCCTGGAAGAGGGAAAGGAGACGTACTCTGCCAGCTCATATCTGAATCTCCAGTTGCGGCTGTTGTCTGTCACCATGAACTCTTGCAGCTGGTATAAATATTCTCTCCTCTTGTCTGCATGGAGCAACTGGAATAAAGGATGATGGGGGGTGGGTGGGGGGGAAAAAAAAAATCATATCTTAATTTTTGTTTGAAAGTAACAAAAATGAGAGATGTGTGAGCAAGCTCACAAAATGATACCCTCCACTATGCAATACTAGTTATTTGTATGCATTATACTGTATATCAGCAGTAGTAAATCCTTTGTGAAGAACCCCTGAATTAAAACTGGTCAACTTCTGTAAATGTGACAAATAAAATCTATTTAAAAAAGGACAAACAACACCAAAATTCAAATTATCTCCCCATGAAAACTTGAGACCAGATTTATTTTCTATGCTCATATTCACATGCTGGGCTACTCATCATGTGAAGTTTAAGTGAAATGGATAAAGCAGTTTAGAAGGAGTTGCGCTTATGGAGTCACCATCATATGATGTACCAATTAAAAAAAATTCCAATCATCTACCTCTGACCAAAATGATTTTCAATGAAATCCGTAATACAGTTGACGACTAGTTATACTTACAAAATCAATGTCATATGATGCCTCAATTAAAGATAAAATCCAATTATCTCCTTTTGACAACATCAGAACAGAATTATTTTCCTTAATCTATATTTTTATATGCTGTTCATAAGTTTCATTGACGTTCACCAAACGGTTTAAGAAGAATTGCACTCACAAAATTCACAAAAAGACAAGGTGATTCCTACATACCTGGTACCTTCTAAATTTTTGTAGGGCGGAGGTTGAGGGTGGGGGTGGGGCATTAAATATCACTATGGTCTACACAGAGTTTATAAAAATGAGGAACACATACATCCAACATACCGTTTCATTTAATTTGTGACTCAAGGTTCAGTTTAGTGTGAAATATTTTGAGAAAAAAGTTGAAAGAAAATTACAAATGTGGGGGTTTTTCGACTAAGGCCTTGTATGACTGAGCATGCTGATACCAGTCCAGGTTACTGCCCCCAACCTCAGTCCAGAGCCACGCACTCCAACGTCAGACCACCTGGCTGCAGCTAATTTATCTCTTAAATGTTTTGCATGTGAGGAGTTGCACCATCTTACCTTGAGGAAGTCATAGAGGTGTTTAAGAACACCAATGCGAACCTCATCCAGGTCTTTGAGGAAACCATTGAAGATGGGTACCAAATCTGCTGCAGTCAGCTGGTCCCCCAGGATAACTGCCAACTCGTGGATGGAAAAAGCCAGGGTACGCCGCACCTTCCACTGACAGCGGGAAAAGCAGTGATGGGGAGAGAAAAAAAAGAAGTGTGAAAATAATTTAAAGGATTACAGTAGCTCTAAATATGTACACAAGTACATGATTGAAAGGATTAAAAAAAAAATTAAAGAAAAAAAATTAGCTCTGCGACCAATAAAGTTTCAATACTGTTTTTGTCGCAACATCTGAGATGAGGCAAGATTCCTATTAGGATTTCAGAAATCCTAATCAGTATAAAGACGTTTTACACAACAGCTATAATGATATTTTCCAAATTATATTCAAAGGATTCAGTGGAACACAAACCAGCCCCTGAATAACTACTGCAGATTTCATCATAGGGTTAATGTTTTGATATTCTATCTAACTATCACATGGACAGTGATTAGTATTCCTGTCCTGTTTGGACAAACATTAAATCTCTACATGAATCAGCTCAACAACTGAGACTTATCTGTTAACATAGTTAAAGTCTGCTAAAGTTAAAGGACTTCAGTTTACTCTGGAAGAAACATGATCCAGAAGCAAAAAGTATTATTAGCCGACCTGACTGTGTTCTCTTCAAGTAATTTGCTTAAATGCCCTCAGGGTGGCGCCATCTTGCACCCCTAGGAAAACAATCTGTGACGGAAGCTCCTGCTAAATGACCAATGTCAAGCGTAGCTTGTTTTTAACCTGGTTTATGTGTAAGCCCATAAAGATATGACCATATACTCTGATGGCCAGTAGGTTAGAATGTTGCTGCCACGTATGTTATTAGTATCTTATTTTACTTATTATGAACTATCAACTGAATTACCCACTGTGGTATAAAATTTTCTGAATGTGGATTGTCACCAATAACTAATCATTTGGTGAGTTTTTAAAAACTGACATTTACTTCCAGTAATCAGTGTCAGCTTGTTGTTTAAAAATTTCTTGTGGTTTATTTGATTTTTAATTGACAACACCAAATTTAACATCTTGGGTCCCCATTCTCTACGAACCTGTACATCGGTAGCCAGTGTTTCGTATGTGTCCTTGAGGCAATGCCAGTTCTGACGACCCAGAGTAAGAGCCACCCCAGGCAGACTGAAGGCACAGTGTTTAGCGATCTCCGTATCCACAGTCTGGGCCCGTGCCGGGTCCGTCATAGAGAGGTACTGATCCAGTAGCTGCTGGGGAATAACGTTCTGCAAACAGAACAAGAGGTTAAATAGCAGTGTTAACCAAAGAGAAACAGAAAGAGAAAAGGAATTTAATAACAATACATGTGTCAGCTGTAAATAATTCAGAAAATCTGACAGCAGCACGGACTTACTGACCTGGACCTTTGGTTTATCCTCTGGGCTGAGAGCAGAGTCTTCCTTTGCCTCCTCTTCTAAACTTTCAATCAGATCACACCCCTGATGAAAACATATATATAAACCAATTTAAAAAAACAACAAAAATAAACAAATACACTTTGAAGTTTACAAAATCTCTGGTATCTCATAGAACGGTGAGTATATGCAGTTATTGAACAAAAGCGTATACCCAAGGAATATAAATACACAATTGGCCTGTACCATAAAATGTGAGCAAGGAGGAGACACTTCCTGCTCCTCCACAGGCTCTGTCTGTGTCTCCTCATCTCCTTGCTCCTGGATGGGGGATGACTCCAAAGCTGGCACGGGTTCTGGCTTTTGTACCTCTTCTGGAGGACTCGTTTCCTCCTCCAATGGAACCTTTACAGATACGTTCTCCTCAGACAGACTGAAAGTACTGTTCTCTGGTTCACTTGCTTCTTGGGCTTCTAAAGGGTCATTGTCTCCTGGGCTGTCAAGCTGGGCAGCCTTCAGAGCTGCTGACAGCACCTGGACCTGAGCTAGAAGTAAAAGGTACACAGATTAATCTTAACAGCAAGTTGTCAAATATTCCAAAGAAATATGCAGCCAGAGCTGATTGTTAACTACAAGACACTACATTCAACTATGTTGTCTGAAGTTTAACAATTTCATAATGAGCTTGAGAAACAAAGATTGAGGCACATTTTCTGTCTTAAGGAATTGTTTCACTGTGATGATACTACACACTGACGCAATACACAAATGACTTTAGCCGGTAACAAAGCTGGGGTTTTTTTTGTTGTTTTTTTTTGTTTTTTTAAATCAGGCAATCATCCACACAGTTGCGGGTGTATATAATTAAAGCAGCCATTTCATTATGGTGTCTTTTTTTTTTTGTCAGAGAGCTGGGTGAACACACAGAACTGCTGCATTTAATGACTCTGGAACACAGGTGAACAGCAGCCTGGCGCAGGGATGTGCACACCGACGGACTGTACAGGAGCATCTTTTTTGGACTGCGTTTAAAAAGTGTGACATCATCTTGAATGGATGCTGTGAATTGAAAACCCACACTTTAAAGGGACCAAGTGTGGGAGGGCTGAAAGTTTGGACCAAAGCCATGCCTAAACATACACCAACATCGTGTTACATGGTGCTACATGGATCATATGTGACTTGACATGGATCATATGCAGCGACACGAGCCATTCGAGACTGGCCGGGGATCAAATGACAGGTCGGGCGTGGTTCACTAGAGGCCGATACCTGGCACATGTGAGGTACATAGAGGCGCCTTAGTAGCGGATACATGATAGCTTAAAATGTGGACCATTCTTCAAATAATCTCTGACACATCCATGCGTGGCTCATTATTCATGGCTTATTATTCGGTGGGACCAAGGCTTTAAGTGACAAATACACTCGTACTATAATCAGTATTTTACTACAGCGTTTTGAATCGTGAAAGTTCATCCCAACACCTCCTCTCTGGCCCACTATCCAAGTTCTATTTTTGCCATCTACTGTACAAATAAGAGGCAAAACAATAATATTTTTTTGGTGGGGGTCGCGGGGGCAACAGCTCCAGCAGGGGACACCAGACTTCCCTTTCCCGTGCCAAATTGACCACCTCTGACTGGGGGATCCCGAGGTGTTCCCAGGCCAGTGTGGAGATATAATCTCTCCACCTAGTCCTGGGTCTTCCCCGGGGTCTCTTCCCAGATGGACGTGCCTGGAACACCTCCCTCGGGAGGTGCCCAGGAGGCATCCTTACCAGATGCCCGAACCACCTCAGCTGGCTCCTTTCAACGCAAAGGAGCAGCGACTCTACTCCAAGCTCCCCACAGATGCACCTATAATTATCATAAGTAGTAGGAATGCTGGGAATTACATCAACAATGATCACCCATTTTAGGAGTAGAACATGACATCCTGGAGAAACACCAGCAGTATGGGTTGCAAGCCTCTACTTGCCAGAATCCCAACATGCTTCATAGCCCCCACCTTTTTTTTCCTGAGGGATCAGATTTTCAAACTCAATACATAACAAAATAACTAACAGCACTCTGACAAATAATAGCTGCATCCCTACTCTATATACTCACCTTGTACATCAGGGTCGTCCATGTGTGGTTGCAAACAATCCAAGGCCTTCTGGATCTGGTCACTGGTGGCTTTACCAGGACTGATCTTTGAGTCAAGATATGCACCCTCAGCTTCTTCCTGCACCTCCTCTTTCTTTACCACCTCCACTGTTGTATGACTACTCAGCATCTCCAACTCATCACTGATGTCTGGCAAAGGTGATCTCCAATAGTGAAAAGAATTAAAGTCCTCATCTGTCTGGTCCATTTCTTTTGTGTTTAGTTCACTGTATGTGTTTGTGGAGCTGCTGTCACAATTTGGGGTGGAGACGTTAAAACTGTCATGCACCTCTTCAGGCACAGAAGCAAGACTGTCATCACAGTTGTGCATTTCCTCACTGTCTGTTGTTACAACATGCTCTGGGGATGGTGTTGCACGCCCATCCTGATTTGGAGGTGTGTGAGTAATTGTTCTGTCTGTGCAACAGCTGGTAATTCCAGAACAGTTCAAGGAGTTTAGGGAGCAGTCACTAAAACGAGAAAAAGCACAAGTGTTAAGTGTTTCAGAAGCATAATGTATGCTGTATCACATCAACACCATGCTTTCGGATAACCACCAGCTAGTTCTGACCTTACAAATCTAAAGTTCTGATCAGAGATACAGCTTAAAATCCAACACAAAATGTGTCTGCACTATTGTCGAAATGTAAGCTGCAGCAACCGAGTGTAACTTTTAAAAACTCTTGTAATATGCATAAAGTAAAACACCCTCATAATTAATTAATTAACAGTATTTTCTGGACTAGATGTCACACAGGCGTATTTGTGACATTTGCCTAAAAATGCATAATGAAGAACAACAAATCACATTTATTTTCGATATGAGGTAGTACTGCTTCATGTAAAAACTAAATAAATAATACACTCAAAAATATAAACGCAACACTTTTGGTTTTGCTCCCATTTTGTATGAGATGAACTCAAAGATCTAAAACTTTTTCCACATACACAATATCACCATTTCCCTCAAATATTGTTCACAAACCAGTCTAAATCTGTGATAGTGAGCACTTCTCCTTTGCTGAGATAATCCATCCCACCTCACAGATGTGCCATATCAAGATGCTGATTAGACACCATGATTAGTGCACAGGTGTGCCTTAGACTGTCCACAATAAAAGGCCACTCTGAAAGGTGCAGTTTTGTTTTATTGGGGGGGGGATACCAGTCAGTATCTGGTGTGACCACCATTTGCCTCATGCAGTGCAACACATCTCCTTCACATAGAGTTGACCAGGTTGTCAATTGTGGCCTGTGGAATGTTGGTCCACTCCTCTTCAATGGCTGTGCGAAGTTGCTGGATATTGGCAGGAACTGGTACACGCTGTCGTATACGCCGGTCCAGAGCATCCCAAACATGCTCAATGGGTGACATGTCCGGTGAGTATGCCGGCCATGCAAGAACTGGGACATTTTCAGCTTCCAAGAACTGTGTCCAGATCCTTGCAACATGGGGCCGTGCATTATCCTGCTGCAACATGAGGTGATGTTCTTGGATGTATGGCACAACAATGGGTCTCAGGATTTCGTCACGGTATCTCTGTGCATTCAAAATGCCATCAATAAAATGCACCTGTGTTCTTCATCCATAACAGACGCCTGCCCATACCATAACCCCACCGCCACCATGGGCCACTCAATCCACAACATTGACATCAGAAAACCGCTCACCCACACGATGCCACACACACTGTCTGCCATCTGCCCTGAACAGTGTGAACCGGGATTCATCCGTGAAGAGAACACCTCTCCAACGTGCCAAACGCCAGTAAATGTGAGCATTTGCCCACTCAAGTCGGTTACGACGACGAACTGGAGTCAGGTCGAGACCCCGATGAGGACGATGAGCATGCAGATGAGCTTCCCTGAGACGGTTTCTGCAGAAATTCTTTGGTTATGCAAACAGATTGTTTCAGCAGCTGTCCGACTGGCTGGTCTCAGACGATCTTGGAGGTGAACATGCTGGATGTGGAGGTCCTGGGCTGGTGTGGTTACACGTGGTCTGCGGTTGTAAGGCTTGTTGGATGTACTGCCAAATTCTCTGAAACACCTTTGGAGACGGCTTATGGTAGAGAAATTAACATTCAATACACGAGCAACAGCTCTGGTTGACATTCCTGCTGTCAGCATGCCAATTGCACGCTCCCTCAAATCTTGCGACATCTGTGGCATTGTGCTGTGTGATAAAACTGCACCTTTCAGAGTGGCCTTTTATTGTGGGCAGTCTAAGGCACACCTGTGCACTAATCATGGTGTCTAATCAGCATCTTGATATGGCACACCTGTGAGGTGGGATGGATTATCTCAGCAAAGGAGAAGTGCTCACTATCACAGATTTAGACTGGTTTGTGAACAATATTTGAGGAAAACGGTGATATTGTGTATGTGGAAAAAGTTTTAGATCTTTGAGTTCATCTCATACAAAATGGGAGCAAAACCAAAAGTGTTGCATTTATATTTTTGTTGAGTGTACAAACACCACATTAGCAAGCAGAAGTGAATGCGGTAATTAATCTTACTGTGTGAGGCACAAAAAATTCAGAAAAGTAAACTGTCTCTTGGTGACACTGAACAGACAGAAACATCTGTTAAGAGCTAAAACTCCTATATATTTTGAAAACATTACAGTTGGCTTTACCTTAACCTAGCTGTCCTACAACCCCAATTCCAATGAAGTTGGGACAATGTGTAAAATGTAAATAAAACAGAATACGATTTGCAAATCCTCTTCAACCTATATTCAACTGAATACACCACAAAGACAAGATATTTAATGTTCAAACTGATAAACTTTATTGTTTTTGTGCAAATATTTGCTCATTTTGAAATAGATGCCTGCAACACGTTTCAAAAAAGCTGGAACGGGGGAAAGTTGATGAATGTTCAAAGAACACATGTTTGGAACATTCCACAGGTGAACACGTTAATTGGAAACAGGTGAGTTTCATGACTGGGTATAAAAGGAGCATCCCCAAAAGGCTCAGCCGTTCACAAGCAAAGATGGGGCAATAGTCCAACAGTTTAAGAACAATGTTTCCCAACATTCAATTGCAAGGAATTTAGGGATTCCATCATCTACAGTCCATAACATAATCAGAAGATTCAGAGAATCTGGAGAACTTCCAACACGTAAGCGGCAAGGCCGAAAACCAACATTGAATGCCCGTGACCTTTGATCTCTCAGGTAGCACTGCGTTAAAAACCGACATCATTGTGTAAAGGATTTTACTGTGTCGACTCAGGAACACTTCAGAAAATCATTGTCAGTTAACAAGTTCGTCGCTACATCTACAAGGGCAAGTTAAAATTCTATCATGTAAAGCGAAAGCCATACATCAAAAACATCCAGAAATGCCGCCACCTTCTCTGGGCCTGAGCTCATGTGAAATGGACAGATGCAAAGTGGAAACGTGTGCTGTGGACTGATGAGTCCACATTTCAAAATGTTTTTTGGAAATCACGGACGTCATGTCCTCCAGACAAGAGTAAAAAGACCATCCAGATTGTTACCAGTGCAAAGTTCAAAAGCCAGCATCTGTGATGGTATGGGGGTGTGTTAGTGCCCATGGCATGGGCAACTTATACATCTGTGATGGCACCATCAATGCTGAAAGGTACATCCATCTTTTGGAGCAACACATGCTGCCATCCAAGCAACGTCTTTTTCAGGGACATCCCTGCTTATTTCAGCAAGACAATGTCAAGCCACATTCTGCACGTTACATCAGCGTGGCTTCGTAGTCAAAGAGTGCGGGTACTAGACTGGCCTGCCTGCAGTCCAGACCTGTCGCCCATTGAAAATGTGTGGCGGATTATGAAGCGCAAAATATGACAACAGAGACCCCGGACTGTTGAACAACTGAAGTTGTACATCAAGCAAGAATGGGAAAGAATTCCATCTACAAAGCTTCAACAATTAGTGTCCTCAGTTCCCACACGCTTATTGAGTGTTGTTAGAAGGAAAGGGGATGTTAACATTGTATTCTGTTTTTATTTACATTTTACATAATGTCCCAAATTCATTGGAATTGGGGTTGTATATATATATATATATATATATATATATATATATATATATATATATATATACACACACACACACACACACACACACACACACACACACACACACACACACACGATGATTTCCATGATTTTCCTTTATAAATCATTGGTTGTTTGGATCAGCAATTTCAGTTAAATATATCATAAAGCAGACAAACAGTGATATTTGAGAAGTGAAATGAAGTTTATAAGATTTGCAGAAATAACAGCCTCTAAACGCGTCCTACAGCTTCCAATGAGAGTCTGGATTCTGGATGAAGGTATTTTGGACCCTTCTTTACAAAACATCTCCAGTTCAGTCAGGTTTGTTGGTTTCTGAGCATGGACAGCCCTCTTAAATCACACCACAGTTTTTCAATAATGTTCAGGTCTGGGGACTGAGATGGCCATTCCAGAACGTTGTACTTGTTCCTCTGCATGAATGCCTTAGTAGATTGTGGTAAACATACCACTGTCCCAGCTTTTTGAAACATGTTGCAGGCATCAATTTCAAAATGAGCAAATATTTGCACAAATACCATAAAGTTTATCAGTCTGAACATTAAATATCTTGTCTTTGTGACATATTCAATTGAATATAGATTGAAGAGGACTTGCAAATCATCGTATTTTGTTTTTATTTATACTTTACACAACGTCCCAACTTCATTGGAATTGGGGTATTGGGGTTTTGTGTGTGTGTGTGTGTGTGTATATATATATATATACACACACACACACACACACACACACACACACACACACACACACACACACACACACACACCCCAGACAAACTCTGCATGACGTCACCCATAAGATTTCTATCGTGACCTGGAAGAGTTTATATGAAGCCCACATCTGGGCATCGCCATATCGTCAGTGCTTACTCTGCCTACGCCATGACGAACTCATAACTGGATAAAGAGGTGGAGCATGGGTGACTGTGACTACGTTTACATGCCGTTAATATTCGGGTTAAGGTCAATATTCCGGTTTCTGAATCAATCAATCAATCAATCAATTTTTTTTATATAGCGCCAAATCACAACAAACAGTTGCCCCAAGGCGCTCTATATTGTAAGGCAAGGCCATACAATAATTATGTAAAACCCCAACGGTCAAAACGACCCCCTGTGAGCAAGCACTTGGCGACAGTGGGAAGGAAAAACTCCCTTTTAACAGGAAGAAACCTCCAGCAGAACCAGGCTCAGGGAGGGGCAGTCTTCTGCTGGGACTGGTTGGGGCTGAGGGAGAGAACCAGGAAAAAGACATGCTGTGGAGGGGAGCAGAGATCGATCACTAATGATTAAATGCAGAGTGGTGCATACAGAGCAAAAAGAGAAAGAAACAGTGCATCATGGGAACCCCCCAGCAGTCTACGTCTATAGCAGCATAACTAAGGGATGGTTTAGGGTCACCTGATCCAGCCCTAACTATAAGCTTTAGCAAAAAGGAAAGTTTTAAGCCTAATCTTAAAAGTAGAGAGGGTGTCTGTCTCCCTGATCTGAATTGGGAGCTGGTTCCACAGGAGAGGAGCCTGAAAGCTGAAGGCTCTGCCTCCCATTCTACTCTTACAAACCCTAGGAACTACAAGTAAGCCTGCAGTCTGAGAGCGAAGCGCTCTATTGGGGTGATATGGTACTACGAGGTCCCTAAGATAAGATGGGACCTGATTATTCAAAACCTTATAAGTAAGAAGAAGAATTTTAAATTCTATTCTAGAATTAACAGGAAGCCAATGAAGAGAGGCCAATATGGGTGAGATATGCTCTCTCCTTCTAGTCCCCGTCAGTACTCTAGCTGCAGCATTTTGAATTAACTGAAGGCTTTTTAGGGAACTTTTAGGACAACCTGATAATAATGAATTACAATAGTCCAGCCTAGAGGAAATAAATGCATGAATTAGTTTTTCAGCATCACTCTGAGACAAGACCTTTCTGATTTTAGAGATATTGCGTAAATGCAAAAAAAGCAGTCCTACATATTTGTTTAATATGTGCTTTGAATGACATATCCTGATCAAAAATGACTCCAAGATTTCTCACAGTATTACTAGAGGTCAGGGTAATGCCATCCAGAGTAAGGATCTGGTTAGACACCATGTTTCTAAGATTTGTGGGGCCAAGTACAATAACTTCAGTTTTATCTGAGTTTAAAAGCAGGAAATTAGAGGTCATCCATGTCTTTATGTCTGTAAGACAATCCTGCAGTTTAGCTAATTGGTGTGTGTCCTCTGGCTTCATGGATAGATAAAGCTGGGTATAATCTGCGTAACAATGAAAATTTAAGCAATACCGTCTAATAATACTGCCTAAGGGAAGCATGTATAAAGTGAATAAAATTGGTCCTAGCACAGAACCTTGTGGAACCTTTAGTCTGTGAAGAAGATTCCCCATTTACATGAACAAATTGTAATCTATTAGACAAATATGATTCAAACCACCGCAGCGCAGTGCCTTTAATACCTATGGCATGCTCTAATCTCTGTAATAAAATTTTATGGTCAACAGTATCAAAAGCAGCACTGAGGTCTAACAGAACAAGCACAGAGATGAGTCCACTGTCCGAGGCCATAAGAAGATCATTTGTAACCTTCACTAATGCTGTTTCTGTACTATGATGAATTCTAAAACCTGACTGAAACTCTTCAAATAGACCATTCCTCTGCAGATGATCAGTTAGCTGTTTTACAACTACCCTTTCAAGAATTTTTGAGAGAAAAGGAAGGTTGGAGATTGGCCTATAATTAGCTAAGATAGCTGGGTCAAGTGATGGCTTTTTAAGTAATGGTTTAATTACTGCCACCTTTTAAAAGCCTGTGGTACATAGCCAACTAACAAAGACAGATTGATCATATTTAAGATCGAAGCATTAAATAATGGTATGGCTTCCTTGAGCAGCCTGGTAGGAATGGGGTCTAATAAACATGTTGATGGTTTGGATGAAGTAACTAATGAAAATAACTCAGACAGAACAATCGGAGAGAAAGAGTCTAACCAAATACCGGCATCACTGAAAGCAGCCAAAGATAACGATACGTCTTTGGGATGGTTATGAGTAATTTTTTTTCTCTAATTTTTTCTCTACAACTCTGCTTCCTGGTCCCTGTTAAAGATTTTATATATATATGTATATATATATATGTGTGTATATATATATATAATTTCTTTGTAAATAGTACTGAGTGAGTGGTGATCAGATCACATAAACAGTTAAATTCCGCAAGCGATGATACAGACTCGTCTGTTAATGCAAAGCAGTTAAACTCTGTAAGGAGGGTGCGGACTCCTCTGTTTATATACGCGTACCGGTAGGGGATAAAAGTGATCACATAAAACAGTTAAACTCCGTAAGCGATGATACAGAATCGTCTGTTAATGAAACACAGTTAAACTCTGTAAGGAGGGCGGACTCCTCTACGGTTGCGAGGGACGCACGTAGTTAAATTCCGGAAGGAGGATACGGACTCCTCTGTTTTAATACGTAAAGGAAATCCCGGGTAGAAATACGTGCACTGTAAAAAAGCAGTTAAATTTGGCAGGGACGGCGGAGTCCCCTAATGCAGGACATTAGTTAAATTTCACGGGAGGGCGAGCTCCCCTGGCATAAGAATACGCGTACGATTATTAAAAGTGTTTCTATGTGTAAATAGTGTTTTGTGTAAGTGTAAATAACTGTGTGAAAGTGTAATACTTTGGACAACCCATTGGTGGAACACAGTGACCAGGGAGGTGCCTATCCTATGATAGAAGTACCAAATCCTCGTGCAGGAACAGCAGGACATCGATCAACCATGCTCGTATATCGAACATGGAATGCTGATGATATCAAAGCAGCAGTCGACATGATACCATCGCCACATGTCGATATTGAGGGATTTATGCAGGATATAGAAAACATTAGAAGTTCTTACCACCTTAGTGGACCTGAAGTCCAACAGGTGTGGATGAAAGCATGTGGCCCTAAATGGAGTCAGATACGCGGAGACTGGAATCCTGCAGACCAGGATGGCGTACCATTGCCACATGATGATCCAGTCTTGAAAACAAGAGTGGAAGCTATGATTACACGTGCAAAAGGTGTGTTAGGACCAAAGATAAATTATACTGAAATTACCAGGACAACTCAGAAAGAAGGAGAACCATGGACAGAGTTTAGATGCAGATTTGAGAGTGTATTTAGGGTCCATAGTGGCATATTGCCAGGAACACCAGTGTATGAACAACAATTGAAAAACGCTCTGATCCAACATTCCAATAAGGATATAAACGCTTGGATACAGAAACATTGGATTGGATTGCCTACAGGCACATTGGAAGAAACACATACACACTGCTGTCATGCAGAAGGAGTCTTAAAGCAGAAAAAGACAGGGAACAGCAACAAAGGAGTGTATGTAGCACACGGAGATGATGAAATATGTTACCAACAGGGTAACTTAAGACAGCAGAAGCAGTGCAAACGCCCCCAAAAGCCATGGCAAAATAGACAAGGTGGACAGCCACAACGTCAAGGACCATGGCAACCACAACAGCAGCACAGACAGGGAGGGCCACCACGGGGTCCCCTAATTTGTTGGAACTGTGGAAGAGAGGGACATATGTATAGAAATTGTCCGAATCCACCTACTGAGGGAGCAGCAGGAGGAATTCCACAACGGAATAATCCTCCGCAGCCACAGTATCCACAATGACTAGAATCCATAATCCATGATTCCACATCAGATAGGCAGTCTGATTGTGATATGGATCTGTGTGCCTTACTGGGAAATCCGGAACCAAAACCAGAAGTGACTTTGTTGGTAAATGGACGACCAGTGACATTCCTTTGTGATACAGGAGCATGTAGAACCACATGTAATGACAACATACCTGTCCATCAATTAAGCAACGAAATCTTTAGGGTTCGCTCTGCAAATGGACAAACATCAGACGTCCCTATCACTAAACCCATAACGTTGGCAGATCCATTTGGCCTGACATGTACTATGTCAGTGTTGAGCATGCCACAATGTCCAGTTAACCTTTTAGGACGAGACGGATTGACTGCATTGGGCTTGTCCATAATTGTGGAACAAGGGAAATTAGTTGTTGAACGCACAGGAGGCGTTAACATGGTAAGAGAAGAAAGCGATGACCCCACATTCCACTATTACTATATATTTGACATTTCAGAAGAAGATGCTGCAGGATGGGGTAAAGATGTCGTCTTGCAAGCGACAGCCCTACTAAAAAATCCTGAACAAAAGATGTCACCACCTGACCTGCATGTCACAATGTGGCATAAAGATCTTCCAGGTCCGGATGGTGACTATGAAAACAAATTGAAAAACATTTCACCTGTGAAGCTGACAATGACCGATTTGATTCATGATGGCAACTCAACAGCTGTCATAACAGTGACAGGTGCCACTGAAGACATTTTAAAATTGAGATTCACAGGTATGCCTTTGCATGTGTCACTTTGTAAGCCATATTTGACAGAATGGCAAGAATTGGGACTGACAGTCATAACAGCTTTGTCAGCCACTGATTGGAGCAGAGTTGGACCACGAACGGAGTTCAGTCCATCAACTAAATTGTATAAAGTGCCAGTTAATGTCTCATTGGTGCTGACAGCTGGAACACACATTGATGTGTCCACTTCACAATCCTGAGTGTTTCAGTTGAGTCCTGAAGAGGATGATCTTCTCTCTTCTGTACCATCAGGATTGTGGACAACAGGTCCTTCAGACGTAGGACTGATAAAAAATGCACAACCTGTAGTTATAAGACCAAAAACAGAATACAGACCATGTGTAAGACAGTATCCATTGAAACCTGATGCAATTGAAGGAATCAGGCCAGTAATAGAGAATTTATTAACAGCAGGAGTAATAGTGCCATGTCCAGATTCACCATGTAACACACCCATATTTCCTGTAAAAAAGGCTCCGCCCTCAGTGGGGTGGAGAATGATTCAAGATCTGCAGGCAGTAAATGCTGCTGTGATTAAAAGAGCACCATGTGTCCCAGATCCACACACCTTGTTAAATTCGCTGAGACCAAATTCTAATAGTTTCTCAGTAATTGACATAAGTAATGCATTTTTCTCTGTGCCAGTACACCCAGATAGTCAATTCTGGTTTGCTTTTACCTTTAAAGGACAACGATATACATTCACCAGATTACCGCAGG
This sequence comes from Thalassophryne amazonica, assembly GCF_902500255.1. Classification (NCBI taxonomy): domain Eukaryota; kingdom Metazoa; phylum Chordata; class Actinopteri; order Batrachoidiformes; family Batrachoididae; genus Thalassophryne; species Thalassophryne amazonica. The sequence goes on along the minus strand of NC_047105.1, from coordinate 35,099,813 downwards.
GTTACGCAGAGAGTCCAACTATTTATTCTCAAGTCATGTCAGCATGTTTAGCTAATTTCGTTCCACCGGCAGATAGCCAACTATTAGTGTATGTCGATGACATTTTGATTGCCTCTGACACACGAGAAAACTGCATAACTGACACAGTAGCATTATTATGTTTCTTATTTGATAATGGCCACAAAGCGAGTAAAAACAAAGTTCAGTTGTGTAGGGATAAAGTAAAATATTTAGGACATGAATTATCAGCCACAGGGCGTACTATCCTGTCTGACAGGAAGGAAGCAATTTTGCACGCTCCAAAACCACAAACCAAAAAGCAGATGATGTCATTTCTTGGACTGACTAATTACTGCAGGGCATGGTATCCCTGCTATGCAGAATTGACTAGTCCACTTTCTGATTTGATGTACAAGGATGATATTTCAATGTCAACCGTGTTGGAATGGAACAAAGATGCTGAGGAAGCCTTTGTAAAAGTAAAACAAACATTAGTGTCATCCACAGTTTTGGCACTACCAGATTATAGTAAACCATTCATTCAAACAGTTGATTGTAAGAATAAGTTCATGACTAGTGTTTGGGTTCAAGTGTATGGCTCAAAATTGAGGCCAGTTGCCTACTACTCATCTAAATTGGATGCAGTAGCAAGTGCTTTACCACCATGCGTACAGGCTGTTGTTGCAGCCTCTATGGCTGTTCAAAGTAGCAGTAATGTTGTTCTATTCCATCAGTTGACACTGAAAGTTCCACATGCAGTCTCTGCACTTCTGTTGCAGACAAACATGAGCCTTTTGTCCCCAGCAAGACATCTTTCGTGTATGTCCTTGCTATTATCACAACCACATCTTACGGTAGAGCGCTGTACAACATTGAATCCATCCACATTGATACCCTTACCTGAGGATGGTGAGCCACACAATTGTCTTGATGTAGCTACGGTCTGTACGAAAGCACGCCCAGACCTCCGGGACACACCCATCCCAAACAGTACAATTGTGTATGTGGATGGTTCTTCCACTAAAAACGCTTATGGACAAACACAATCTGGATATGCTGTTGTCACAAATTCAGAAGTATTGGATTCTGCTTCATTGCCATCCTCATTTTCAGCACAAGCAGCTGAATTAGTTGCTTTAACTGCAGCTTGCTATCTGTTTAAAGGTACGGCTGTGTCAATTTATACAGACAGCCAGTACGCTTTCAGCACAGTGCATGTGTTTGCAAAACTGTGGGAAGAGCGTGGAATGGTGACATCATCTGGAAAGCCAGTGACTCATGCCACTCTCCTAACTGCACTACTGAAAGCTGTGAAATTGCCTAAACAAATTGCTATATGCAAATGTGCGGCTCACACCAAAGGCTCTGACAGTATTTCAAAAGGAAATGATTTTGCTGACAGAGCAGCAAAAGAGGCAGCAGCAGCTTCTTCTATTTTTGTTGTACAGGAAACTACTCCAGATTTGCATTTAGGTCATACACTGCTTGCTGACATGCAACAGCAGGCAACTGACAGAGAAAAACAAATGTGGATAGCTAAAGGAGCTACGTATGCAAATGATTTGTACGTATTACCACAAAAGAAACCCATATTGCCAAAAAAATATGTTTAAATGGGCAGCTATTATGAGCCATGGCGTGATGCATGTCTCATCAGGGGGTATGATATCGCAATTGCAATCTATTTTTTGTCTTTATGGGTTCGATGCATATGCAAAACAGCATTGTAGAGCATGCATGACATGTGCAAAACACAACTCACAAGGCAATTTGAGACCCCAAAGAGGCAAATTTCCAACACCACAATATCCCTTTCAAGTGATTCATATGGATTATATACAGCTGAGTAAACATGAAGGGAAGGAATTTTGTTTAGTCATAATTGATGCCTTCTCAAAATGGGTAGAATTGTTCCCTACAAAACATGCAGATGCACTTACAGTGGCTAAGGCATTGTGCAAAGACATCATTCCACGATTTGGAATACCAGAAACAGTCTATTCAGATAATGGAGCGCATTTTGTTAATACAATAGTGCAATACGTAGGAGAAGCGCTACAGGTCAATCTCAAAAATCATTGTGCTTATCATCCACAAAGCGCCGGAATAGTGGAAAGGATGAATGGAACAGTAAAAAACAGACTTAGAAAGACAATGGAGGAAACAGGCAGACCATGGACGCATTGTGTAGATTTGGTAAAAATGTATATAAACATAACTAGTACCATGGGGTTGACACCGTATGAAACATTGTTGGCAGAAAATATCGATTGCCATATTATGGACAAATTTGGGATGTACCTGAGGAAGCCAATTTGGCGGATTACATGAGAAAAATGTTAGAAGGACAACGAGGGAGAGTTCCAAACACTGATGATCCCATTTCTCCACAGGAGGACCCTAAAGTGGTACCTGGAGACTGGGTGTTGATAAGAAGCATCAAGAGAAAACACTGGCATTCACCTAAATGGGAAGGGCCCCATCAAGTACTACTCACAACACCCACAGCCTTGAAAATTGGGAAAAGAAGTACATGGATTCATTTGACTCACTGTAAGAAAGTCATTTCTGCAGACACAGACAAACAGTAAGAACAGTAGGACAAGACTAGTAATAGTGTGTGAGCTTGGTGTTAAGATCCAGGTTAGACACGAAAGCTAGCAGAAGACATTAAGAAGCCACTGTTCTGAACATAGGTGTGCTGTAGTGTGCAGAAATGGCGAAAGAAAAAAAAACAAAAGAACGAGGGTTTCTGGACCCCATGGACAGTCCTTGTTATGCTACTTTTCTTTTTCGGATTGGGCTTATTATTAAAAGCCATAAGCACGAGACATGATAACAAGGATCACCTCCGCAGATTGCAGAGACCAAAAGAAGTAACGAAGACCCCAGTCCGATAATAAATGCCACAGTACATAGCTGTGATAGGAACAATGCGTACCGATTTGGTATACAAGCCTGCATTCCTAGAAAAGCTTCTGTGGTCATCTCTGTACCATATAGTGCTCTTACCCATGGAATATGGGATGGTGGGGATGGTGACAGAGGGACTAATTACGGAAATAGTTTCTCATGGTATATGACCAATGATCAACAAGATAAGAGATGGGAAACGTTGGTAGCCGATGAATGGAGTAGATGGACACCAAGATGGGCACAAACCGAGTGGGCTAAGTACCAGAGTCAAATTCTCAAAATGTATCAAACAGATGATAAGCTGTCTATAGTGGTGAATACCACAGAAAAAGGAACCATATTCCCACCTGATATAGAGGGAGACTGTTGGTTGTTCCTCCTTTGGGTATACAAAAAAGGAAAAGATCCGTATTTCCATTTTTTCCTCTGTGAAACAGATAGAGTACAGCAACCAATATTGACCGAATTAAGTACGTCAAAGGGGGTGTCCATACAAGCAAAGGGGGTGTCCATACAAGCAAAGGGGGTGCCCATACAAGCAAAGGGGGTGTCCGTACAAGGCACAAAAGACATGAAGGCAGATGACTGGTTCCTAGTAACTACAGGAATTAGTGGACAAAATAACAATTGGCTTTTAATGGCAGAACAAGCAGGACTAGCAGCAAAGAAGGACTGTGTTGTATGTATGGGACCCAGACCTATATTACAGGTAATACCGGCAGCATTACCCAAAGACTGTCTGCTGACTGTTATGACACAGACATACATTGCGGCAAACAATTGTTCTAAGTGGGACAAGATCTATCCATTGACCAAATTGACTAAGATCAAACCTTTATTTTCAAGCAAAGTTGGGCATGCTAACCATACATGTGTACACTTGACAGGGACAAGTAAGACTTTGGGTAGCTTAAGCCACACTGCCTGGTGTAAGAATGTGGTCCATAGTACTCCCACATTCAAACCTGTCGGTAGGAGTGATGTATGGTGGTGGTGTGGTGATAACAGAATCTTTGACAGACTGCCACGAAATGTGTCAGGTTATTGTGCATTAATATCATTATTGTTACCAGTTGAAGCCATACCCATGACCCCTGAAGACGTTACGACATATGCAGCCTCTCTTATTCCTGAAGATTGGCAGAAAGGCATAGCCAGACATAGAGTAAAAAGAGAGTGGAAAGGAGTAGGAAATCCAACATATATTGACGCAATAGGAGTCCCCAGAGGAGTGCCTGACGAGTATAAACTGGTTGATCAAATAGCAGCTGGATTCGAATCTTCCATCTGTTGGTGGTGTTTCATTAATAAAAACGTGGACAGAATAAACTACATCCACTACAATGTGCAGAAATTAGGAAATTGGACTGAGGAAGGATTTAAGGCTGTCCATTCACAGTTAGAAGCCACGTCCCTTATGGCCTTCCAGAATCGTATTGCTCTGGATATATTGTTGGCGGAGAAAGGAGGTGTTTGTGCCATGTTCGGAGAACAATGCTGCACATTCATTCCCAACAACACGGCTGCAGACGGCAGTCTCACTCAAGCCATTGACGGGCTGAGGACGTTGAACAGGAAGATGAAAGAGCACAGTGGAGTAAACACCGAAGGCTGGGATTGGTGGCTGGAAGGGATGGGAAGATGGAGGTCTTTGATTTCTTCACTATTAGTGTCTATAGCAGTATTTGCTGCAATTCTAACATTGTGTGGTGGTTGTTGTATTCCATGTCTCCGAGGCCTTGTAAATAGAATGATAACCGCAGCAATAAGTCCAGGACCAGGAGGGGGGACCAGCATCATATCCACTCCTGGGGCAAGACGACACCGAGGAGGACGATGACTCCCATGACCTGTACCCAGACCCATGGAAGTATGATGAACCCAGACACCGATGATAGTGACAATGATGACGTCACCTCTGGGTGTAAGCCTATAGAACATACCATGATGAACCTCTTAGTGAAAAATCTCAAAAAGAAGTGCTAAGCTAGGTGATAACTACTACTGTAATGTTTAACAGGTGATAAACAGGAGGGGAATGTTAAAGATTTATATATATATGTTATCACTATTAAACATTGTACCTTTTGTCTTCTTTCTGATGGGAACGGTGTTGGTGCTGTTTGCACTTAACCCAGAATGTACGTGTATTCAACCTTGTTTTAGCATGCGGGGTCAATCTGAACTGGGAATGAGGAGCTGGATGTACTTATTATTATTATTACACAACTTGTTTTTGTAGCCGCTAACGACTGGGAGTAAAAGACTGAAGGTTGAATTTGACTGATTGTGATGTGATGCTTAGTGTTCCAGGCAGATGCAGAACAGCTGATAACTGCGAACGAGATGTGCTGACCTTCGACGATAGAGTAAAAGAAAGAAACTGTTTTTGCTTACAGCTGCACTTATTGAGTGTGTGTTTATGTTACGGAAGAAACTTGTCTTGCGTCATTCCCCCCACCCTTAGGACAAGTTTTTGTTTATGTGATGAGGGATTCACTAATAAAAAGAGCGAAGCGCAGGCCAGACTTTAGTGTAGCCTTGGTGTACAGCCTGACTGCACTCCGCGCGTAAAATTTGATTTTCTGTCTCACTGGTGTTCTTGACTCTGTTTGTCTTGTTAAAGGTTTTAAAAATGTTTGGAGGAGAAAATACCCAACAGTCCCAACCCTGGATAGTCACAGTTTGGAGGATTTAAGAAATTGGCCAGATTTCTAGAAATGAGAGCTGCTCCATCCAAGTGGATGGATGCCGTCTCTCCTAACAAGACCAGTTTTCCCCAGAAGCTTTGCCAATTATCTATGAAGCCCACGCTCATTTTTTGGACACCACTCAGACAGCCAGCAATTCAAGGAGAACATGCGGCTAAACATGTCACTCCCGGTCGATCTTGGAGGTGAACATGCTGGATGTGGAGGTCCTGGGCTGGTGTGGTTACACGTGGTCTGCGGTTGTAAGGCTTGTTGGATGTACTGCCAAATTCTCTGAAACACCTTTGGAGACGGCTTATGGTAGAGAAATTAACATTCAATACACGAGCAACAGCTCTGGTTGACATTCCTGCTGTCAGCATGCCAATTGCACGCTCCCTCAAATCTTGCGACATCTGTGGCATTGTGCTGTGTGATAAAACTGCACCTTTCAGAGTGGCCTTTTATTGTGGGCAGTCTAAGGCACACCTGTGCACTAATCATGGTGTCTAATCAGCATCTTGATATGGCACACCTGTGAGGTGGGATGGATTATCTCAGCAAAGGAGAAGTGCTCACTATCACAGATTTAGACTGGTTTGTGAACAATATTTGAGGAAAACGGTGATATTGTGTGTGGAAAAAGTTTTAGATCTTTGAGTTCATCTCATACAAAATGGGAAAAACCAAAAGTGTTGCATTTATATTTTTGTTGAGTGTACAAACACCACATTAGCAAGCAGAAGTGAATGCGGTAATTAATCTTACTGTGTGAGGCACAAAAAATTCAGAAAAGTAAACTGTCTCTTGGTGACACTGAACAGACAGAAACATCTGTTAAGAGCTAAAACTCCTATATATTTTGAAACATTACAGTTGGCTTTACCTTAACCTAGCTGTCCTACAACCCCAATTCCAATGAAGTTGGGACAATGTGTAAAATGTAAATAAAACAGAATACGATTTGCAAATCCTCTTCAACCTATATTCAACTGAATACACCACAAAGACAAGATATTTAATGTTCAAACTGATAAACTTTATTGTTTTTGTGCAAATATTTGCTCATTTTGAAATAGATGCCTGCAACACGTTTCAAAAAAGCTGGAACGGGGGAAAGTTGATGATGTTCAAAGAACACATGTTTGGAACATTCCACAGGTGAACACGTTAATTGGAAACAGGTGAGTTTCATGACTGGGTATAAAAGGAGCATCCCCAAAAGGCTCAGCCGTTCACAAGCAAAGATGGGGCAATAGTCCAACAGTTTAAGAACAATGTTTCCCAACATTCAATTGCAAGGAATTTAGGGATTCCATCATCTACAGTCCATAACATAATCAGAAGATTCAGAGAATCTGGAGAACTTCCAACACGTAAGCGGCAAGGCCGAAAACCAACATTGAATGCCCGTGACCTTTGATCTCTCAGGTAGCACTGCGTTAAAAACCGACATCATTGTGTAAAGGATTTTACTGTGTCGACTCAGGAACACTTCAGAAAATCATTGTCAGTTAACAAGTTCGTCGCTACATCTACAAGGGCAAGTTAAAATTCTATCATGTAAAGCGAAAGCCATACATCAAAAACATCCAGAAATGCCGCCACCTTCTCTGGGCCTGAGCTCATGTGAAATGGACAGATGCAAAGTGGAAACGTGTGCTGTGGACTGATGAGTCCACATTTCAAAATGTTTTTTGGAAATCACGGACGTCATGTCCTCCAGACAAGAGTAAAAAGACCATCCAGATTGTTACCAGTGCAAAGTTCAAAGCCAGCATCTGTGATGGTATGGGGGTGTGTTAGTGCCCATGGCATGGGCAACTTATACATCTGTGATGGCCACCATCAATGCTGAAAGGTACATCCATCTTTTGGAGCAACACATGCTGCCATCCAAGCAACGTCTTTTTCAGGGAATCCCTGCTTATTTCAGCAAGACAATGTCAAGCCACATTCTGCACGTTACATCAGCGTGGCTTCGTAGTCAAAGAGTGCGGGTACTAGACTGGCCTGCCTGCAGTCCAGACCTGTCGCCCATTGAAAATGTGTGGCGGATTATGAAGCGCAAATATGACAACAGAGACCCCGGACTGTTGAACAACTGAAGTTGTACATCAAGCAAGAATGGGAAATTCCATCTACAAAGCTTCAACAATTAGTGTCCTCAGTTCCCACACGCTTATTGAGTGTTGTTAGAAGGAAAGGGGATGTTAACATTGTATTCTGTTTTTATTTACATTTTACATAATGTCCCAAATTCATTGGAATTGGGGTTGTATATATATATATAATATATATATATATATATATATATATATACACACACACACACACCCACACACACACCAACACACACACACACACACGATGATTTCCATGATTTTCCTTTATAAATCATTGGTTGTTTGGATCAGCAATTTCAGTTAAATATCTCATAAAGCAGACAAACAGTGATATTTGAGAAGTGAAATGAAGTTTATAAGATTTGCAGAAATAACAGCCTCTAAACGCGTCCTACAGCTTCCAATGAGAGTCTGGATTCTGGATGAAGGTATTTTGGACCCTTCTTTACAAAACATCTCCAGTTCAGTCAGGTTTGTTGGTTTCTGAGCATGGACAGCCCTCTTAAATCACACCACAGTTTTTCAATAATGTTCAGGTCTGGGGACTGAGATGGCCATTCCAGAACGTTGTACTTGTTCCTCTGCATGAATGCCTTAGTAGATTGTGGTAAACATACCACTGTCCCAGCTTTTTGAAACATGTTGCAGGCATCAATTTCAAAATGAGCAAATATTTGCACAAATACCATAAAGTTTATCAGTCTGAACATTAAATATCTTGTCTTTGTGACATATTCAATTGAATATAGATTGAAGAGGACTTGCAAATCATCGTATTTTGTTTTTATTTATACTTTACACAACGTCCCAACTTCATTGGAATTGGGGTATTGGGGTTTTGTGTGTGTGTGTGTGTGTATATATATATATATACACACCACACACACACCCACACACAACACACACACACACACACACACACACCCCAGACAAACTCTGCATGACGTCACCCATAAGATTTCTATCGTGACCTGGAAGAGTTTATATGAAGCCCACATCTGGGCATCGCCATATCGTCAGTGCTTACTCTGCCTACGCCATGACGAACTCATAACTGGATAAAGAGGTGGAGCATGGGTGACTGTGACTACGTTTACATGCCGTTAATATTCGGGTTAAGGTCAATATTCCGGTTTCTGAATCAATCAATCATCAATCAATTTTTTTTATATAGCGCCAAATCACAACAAACAGTTGCCCCAAGGCGCTCTATATTGTAAGGCAAGGCCATCATAATTATGTAAAACCCCAACGGTCAAAACGACCCCCTGTGAGCAAGCACTTGGCGACAGTGGGAAGGAAAAACTCCCTTTTAACAGGAAGAAACCTCCAGCAGAACCAGGCTCAGGGAGGGGCAGTCTTCTGCTGGGACTGGTTGGGGCTGAGGGAGAACCAGGAAAAAGACATGCTGTGGAGGGGAGCAGAGATCGATCACTAATGATTAAATGCAGAGTGGTGCATACAGAGCAAAAAGAGAAAGAAACAGTGCATCATGGGAACCCCCCGCAGTCTACGTCTATAGCAGCATAACTAAGGGATGGTTTAGGGTCACCTGATCCAGCCCTAACTATAAGCTTTAGCAAAAAGGAAAGTTTTAAGCCTAATCTTAAAAGTAGAGGTGTCTGTCTCCCTGATCTGAATTGGGAGCTGGTTCCACAGGAGAGGAGCCTGAAAGCTGAAGGCTCTGCCTCCCATTCTACTCTACAAACCCTAGGAACTACAAGTAAGCCTGCAGTCTGAGAGCGAAGCGCTCTATTGGGGTGATATGGTACTACGAGGTCCCTAAGATAAGATGGGACCTGATTATTCAAAACCTTATAAGTAAGAAGAAGAATTTTAAATTCTATTCTAGAATTAACAGGAAGCCAATGAAGAGAGCCAATATGGGTGAGATATGCTCTCTCCTTCTAGTCCCCGTCAGTACTCTAGCTGCAGCATTTTGAATTAACTGAAGGCTTTTTAGGGAACTTTTAGGACAACCTGATAATAATGAATTACAATAGTCCAGCCTAGAGGAAATAAATGCATGAATTAGTTTTTCAGCATCACTCTGAGACAAGACCTTTCTGATTTTAGAGATATTGCGTAAATGCAAAAAAAGCAGTCCTACATATTTGTTTAATATGTGCTTTGAATGACATATCCTGATCAAAAATGACTCCAAGATTTCTCACAGTATTACTAGAGGTCAGGGTAATGCCATCCAGAGTAAGGATCTGGTTAGACACCATGTTTCTAAGATTTGTGGGGCCAAGTACAATAACTTCAGTTTTATCTGAGTTTAAAAGCAGGAAATTAGAGGTCATCCATGTCTTTATGTCTGTAAGACAATCCTGCAGTTTAGCTAATTGGTGTGTGTCCTCTGGCTTCATGGATAGATAAAGCTGGGTATCATCTGCGTAACAATGAAAATTTAAGCAATACCGTCTAATAATACTGCCTAAGGGAGCATGTATAAAGTGAATAAAATTGGTCCTAGCACAGAACCTTGTGGAACCTTTAGTCTGTGAAGAAGATTCCCCATTTACATGAACAAATTGTAATCTATTAGACAAATATGATTCAAACCACCGCAGCGCAGTGCCTTGAATACCTATGGCATGCTCTAATCTCTGTAATAAAATTTTATGGTCAACAGTATCAAAAGCAGCACTGAGGTCTAACAGAACAAGCACAGAGATGAGTCCACTGTCCGAGGCCATAAGAAGATCATTTGTAACCTTCACTAATGCTGTTTCTGTACTATGATGATTCTAAAACCTGACTGAAACTCTTCAAATAGACCATTCCTCTGCAGATGATCAGTTAGCTGTTTTACAACTACCCTTTCAAGAATTTTTGAGAGAAAAGGAAGGTTGGAGATTGGCCTATAATTAGCTAAGATAGCTGGGTCAAGTGATGGCTTTTTAAGTAATGGTTTAATTACTGCCACCTTTTAAAAGCCTGTGGTACATAGCCAACTAACAAAGACAGATTGATCATATTTAAGATCGAAGCATTAAATAATGGTATGGCTTCCTTGAGCAGCCTGGTAGGAATGGGGTCTAATAAACATGTTGATGGTTTGGATGAAGTAACTAATGAAATAACTCAGACAGAACAATCGGAGAGAAAGAGTCTAACCAAATACCGGCATCACTGAAAGCAGCCAAAGATAACGATACGTCTTTGGGATGGTTATGAGTAATTTTTTTTCTCTAATTTTTTCTCTACAACTCTGCTTCCTGGTCCCTGTTAAAGATTTTATATATATGTATATATATATATGTGTGTATATATATATAATTTCTTTGTAAATAGTACTGAGTGAGTGGTGATCAGATCACATAAACAGTTAAATTCCGCAAGCGATGATACAGACTCGTCTGTTAATGCAAAGCAGTTAAACTCTGTAAGGAGGGTGCGGACTCCTCTGTTTATATACGCGTACCGGTAGGGGCTATAAAGTGATCACATAAAACAGTTAAACTCCGTAAGCGATGATCAGAATCGTCTGTTATGAACACAGTTAAACTCTGTAAGGAGGGCGGACTCCTCTACGGTTGCGAGGACGCACGTAGTTAAATTCCGGAAGGAGGATACGGACTCCTCTGTTTTATACGTAAAGGAAATCCCGGGTAGAAATACGTGCACTGTAAAAAGCAGTTTAAATTTGGCAGGGACGGCGGAGTCCCCTAATGCAGGACATTAGTTAAATTTCACGGGGAGGGCGAGCTCCCCTGGCATAAGAATACGCGTACGATTCTTAAAAGTGTTTCTATGTGTTAATAGTGTTTTGTGTAAGTGTAAATAACTGTGTGAAAGTGTAATACTTGGACAACCCATTGGTGGACACCAGTGACCAGGGAGGTGCCTATCCTATGATAGAAGTACCAAATCCTCGTGCAGGAACAGCAGGACATCGATCAACCATGCTCGTATATCGAACATGGAATGCTGATGATATCAAAGCAGCAGTTGACATGATACCATCGCCACATGTCGATATTGAGGGATTTATGCAGGATATAGAAAACATTAGAAGTTCTTACCACCTTAGTGGACCTGAAGTCCAACAGGTGTGGATGAAGCATGTGGCCCTAAATGGAGTCAGATACGCGGAGACTGGAATCCTGCAGACCAGGATGGCGTACCATTGCCACATGATGATCCAGTCTTGAAAACAAGAGTGGAAGCTATGATTACACGTGCAAAAGTGGTGTTAGGACCAAAGATAAATTATACTGAAATTACCAGGACAACTCAGAAAGAAGGAGAACCATGGACAGAGTTTAGATGCAGATTTGAGAGTGTATTTAGGGTCCATAGTGGCCTATTGCCAGGAACACCAGTGTATGAACACAATTGAAAAACGCTCTGATCCAACATTCCAATAAGGATATAAACGCTTGGATACAGAAAACATTGGATTGATTGCCTACAGGCACATTTGGAAGAAACACATACACACTGCTGTCATGCAGAAGGAGTCTTAAAGCAGAAAAAGACAGGGAACAGCAACAAAGGAGGTGTATGTAGCACACGGAGATGATGAAATATGTTACCAACAGGGTAACTTAAGACAGCAGAAGCAGTGCAACGCCCCAAAAGCATGGCAAAATAGACAAGGTGGACAGCCACAACGTCAAGGCCATGGCAACCACAACAGCAGCACAGACAGGGAGGGCCACACGGGGTCCCCTAATTTGTTGGAACTGTGGAAGAGAGGGACATATGTATAGAAATTGTCCGATCCACCTACTGAGGGAGCAGCAGGAGGAATTCCACAACGGAATAATCCTCCGCAGCCCCAGTATCCACAATGACTAGAATCCATAATCCATGATTCCACATACAGATAGGCAGTCTGATTGTGATATGGATCTGTGTGCCTTACTGGGAAATCCGGAACCAAAACCAGAAGTGACTTTGTGGTAAATGGACGACCAGTGACATTCCTTTGTGATACAGGAGCATGTAGACCACATGTATGACAACATACCTGTCCATCAATTAAGCAACGAAATCTTTAGGGTTCGCTCTGCAAATGGACAAACATCAGACATCCCTATCACTAAACCCATAACGTTGGCAGATCCATTTGGCCTGACATGTACTATGTCAGTGTTGAGCATGCCACAATGTCCAGTTAACCTTTTAGGACGAGACGGATTGACTGCATTGGGCTTGTCCATAATTGTGGAACAAGGGGAAATTAGTTGTTGAACGCACAGGAGGCGTTAACATGGTAGAGAAGAAAGCGATGACCCCACATTCCACTATTACTATATATTGACCTTCAGAAGAAGATGCTGCAGGATGGGGTAAAGATGTCGTCTTGCAAGCGACAGCCCTACTAAAAAATCCTGAAACAAAAGATGTCACCACCTGACCTGCATGTCACAATGTGCATAAAGATCTTCCAGGTCCGGATGGTGACTATGAAAACAAATTGAAAAACATTTCACCTGTGAAGCTGACAATGACCGATTTGATTCATGATGGCAACTCAACAGCTGTCATAAACAGTGACAGGTGCCACTGAAGACATTTAAAATTGAGATTCACAGGTATGCCTTTGCATGTGTCACTTTGTAGCCATATTTGACAGAATGGCAAGAATTGGGACTGACAGTCATAACAGCTTTGTCAGCCACTGATTGGAGCAGAGTTGGACCACGAACGGAGTTCAGTCCATCAACTAAATTGTATAAGTGCCAGTTAATGTCTCATTGGTGCTGACAGCTGGAAACACACATTGATGTGTCCCCTTCACAATCCTGAGTGTTTCAGTTGAGTCCTGAAGAGGATGATCTTCTCTCTTCTGTACCATCAGGATTGTGGACAACAGGTCCTTCAGACGTAGGACTGATAAAAAATGCACAACCGTAGTTATAAGACCAAAAACAGAATACAGACCATGTGTAAGACGTATCCTTGAAACCTGATGCAATTGAAGGAATCAGGCCAGTAATAGAGAATTTATAACAGCAGGAGTAATAGTGCCATGTCCAGATTCACCATGAACACACCCATATTTCCTGTAAAAAAGGCTCCGCCCTCAGTGGGGTGGAGATGATTCAAGATCTGCAGGCAGTAAATGCTGCTGTGATTAAAAGAGCACCAGTGTCCCAGATCCACACACCTTGTTAAATTCGCTGAGGACCAATTCTAATAGTTTCTCAGTAATGACATAAGTAATGCATTTTTCTCTGTGCCAGTACACCCAGATAGTCAATTCTGGTTTGCTTTTACCTTTAAAGGACAACGATATACATTCACCAGATTACCGCAGGGTTACGCAGAGAGTCCACTATTTATTCTCAAGTCATGTCAGCATGTTTAGCTAATTCGTTCCACCGGCAGATAGCCAACTATTAGTGTATGTCGATGACATTTTGATTGCCTCTGACACACGAGAAACTGCATAACTGACACAGTAGGCATTATTATGTTTCTTATTTGATAATGGCCACAAGCGAGTAAAAACAAAGTTCAGTTGTGTAGGGATAAAGTAAAATATTTAGGACATGAATTATCAGCCACAGGGCGTACTATCCTGTCTGACAGGAAGGAAGCAATTTTGCACGCTCCAAAACCACAAACCAAAAAGCAGATGATGTCATTTCTTGGACTGACTAATTACTGCAGGGCATGGTATCCCTGCTATGCAGAATTGACTAGTCCACTTTCTGATTTGATGTACAAGGATGATATTTCAATGTCAAACCGTGTTGGAATGGAACAAAGATGCTGAGGAAGCCTTTGTAAAAGTAAAACAAACATTAGTGTCATCACAGTTTTGGCACTACCAGATTATAGTAACCATTCATTCAAACAGTTGATTGTAAGAATAAGTTCATGACTAGTGTTTGGGTTCAAGTGTATGGCTCAAAATTGAGGCCAGTTGCCTACTACTCATCTAAATTGGATGCAGTAGCAAGTGCTTTACCACCATGCGTACAGGCTGTTGTTGCAGCCTCTATGGCTGTTCAAGTAGCAGTAATGTTGTTCTATTCCATCAGTTGACACTGAAAGTTCCACATGCAGTCTCTGCACTTCTGTTGCAGACAAACATGAGCCTTTTGTCCCCAGCAAGACATCTTCGTGTATGTCCTTGCTATTATCACAACCACATCTTACGGTAGAGCGCTGTACAACATTGAATCCATCCACATTGATACCCTTACCTGAGGATGGTGAGCCACACAATTGTCTTGATGTAGCTACGGTCTGTACGAAAGCACGCCCAGACCTCCGGGACACACCCATCCCAAACAGTACAATTGTGTATGTGGATGGTTCTTCCACTAAAAACGCTTATGGACAACACAATCTGGATATGCTGTTGTCACAAATTCAGAAGTATTGGATTCTGCTTCATTGCCATCCTCATTTTCAGCACAAGCAGCTGAATTAGTTTGCTTTAACTGCAGCTGCTATCTGTTTAAAGGTACGGCTGTGTCATTTATACAGACAGCCAGTACGCTTTCAGCACAGTGCATGTGTTTGCAAAACTGTGGGAAGAGCGTGGAATGGTGACATCATCTGGAAAGCCAGTGACTCATGCCACTCTCCTAACTGCACTACTGAAAGCTGTGAAATTGCCTAAACAAATTGCTATATGCAAATGTGCGGCTCACACCAAAGGCTCTGACAGTATTTCAAAAGGAAATGATTTTGCTGACAGAGCAGCAAAAAGAGGCAGCAGCAGCTTCTTCTATTTTTGTTGTACAGGAAACTACTCCAGATTTGCATTTAGGTCATACACTGCTTGCTGACATGCAACAGCAGGCAACTGACAGAGAAAAACAAATGTGGATAGCTAAAGGAGCTACGTATGCAAATGATTTGTACGTATTACCACAAAAGAAACCCATATTGCCAAAAAATATGTTTAAATGGGCAGCTATTATGAGCCATGGCGTGATGCATGTCTCATCAGGGGGTATGATATCGCAATTGCAATCTATTTTTTGTCTTTATGGGTTCGATGCATATGCAAAACAGCATTGTAGAGCATGCATGACATGTGCAAAACACAACTCACAAGGCAATTTGAGACCCCAAAGAGGCAAATTTCCAACACCACAATATCCCTTCAAGTGATTCATATGGATTATATACAGCTGAGTAAACATGAAGGGAAGGAATTTTGTTTAGTCATAATTGATGCCTTCTCAAAATGGGTAGAATTGTTCCCTACAAAACATGCAGATGCACTTACAGTGGCTAAGGCATTGTGCAAAGACATCATTCCACGATTTGGAATACCAGAAACAGTCTATTCAGATAATGGAGCGCATTTTGTTAATACAATAGTGCAATACGTAGGAGAAGCGCTACAGGTCAATCTCAAAAATCATTGTGCTTATCATCCACAAAGCGCCGGAATAGTGGAAAGGATGAATGGAACAGTAAAAAACAGACTTAGAAAGACAATGGAGGAAACAGGCAGACCATGGACGCATTGTGTAGATTTGGTAAAAATGTATATAAACATAACTAGTACCATGGGGTTGACACCGTATGAAACATTGTTTGGCAGAAAATATCGATTGCCATATTATGGACAAATTTGGGATGTACCTGAGGAAGCCAATTTGGCGGATTACATGAGAAAAATGTTAGAAGGACAACGAGGGAGAGTTCCAAACACTGATGATCCCATTTCTCCACAGGAGGACCCTAAAGTGGTACCTGGAGACTGGGTGTTGATAAGAAGCATCAAGAGAAAACACTGGCATTCACCTAAATGGGAAGGGCCCCATCAAGTACTACTCACAACACCCACAGCCTTGAAAATTGGGAAAAGAAGTACATGGATTCATTTGACTCACTGTAAGAAAGTCATTTCTGCAGACACAGACAAACAGTAAGAACAGTAGGACAAGACTAGTAATAGTGTGTGAGCTTGGTGTTAAGATCCAGGTTAGACACGAAAGCTAGCAGAAGACATTAAGAAGCCACTGTTCTGAACATAGGTGTGCTGTAGTGTGCAGAAATGGCGAAAGAAAAAAAAAACAAAAGAACGAGGGTTTCTGGACCCCATGGACAGTCCTTGTTATGCTACTTTTCTTTTTCGGATTGGGCTTATTATTAAAAGCCATAAGCACGAGACATGATAACAAGGATCACCTCCGCAGATTGCAGAGACCAAAAAGAAGTAACGAAGACCCCAGTCCGATAATAAATGCCACAGTACATAGCTGTGATAGGAACAATGCGTACCGATTTGGTATACAAGCCTGCATTCCTAGAAAAGCTTCTGTGGTCATCTCTGTACCATATAGTGCTCTTACCCATGGAATATGGGATGGTGGGGATGGTGACAGAGGGACTAATTACGGAAATAGTTTCTCATGGTATATGACCAATGATCAACAAGATAAGAGATGGGAAACGTTGGTAGCCGATGAATGGAGTAGATGGACACCAAGATGGGCACAAACCGAGTGGGCTAAGTACCAGAGTCAAATTCTCAAAATGTATCAAACAGATGATAAGCTGTCTATAGTGGTGAATACCACAGAAAAAGGAACCATATTCCCACCTGATATAGAGGGAGACTGTTGGTTGTTCCTCCTTTGGGTATACAAAAAAGGAAAAGATCCGTATTTCCATTTTTTCCTCTGTGAAACAGATAGAGTACAGCAACCAATATTGACCGAATTAAGTACGTCAAAGGGGGTGTCCATACAAGCAAAGGGGGTGTCCATACAAGCAAAGGGGGTGCCCATACAAGCAAAGGGGGTGTCCGTACAAGGCACAAAAGACATGAAGGCAGATGACTGGTTCCTAGTAACTACAGGAATTAGTGGACAAAATAACAATTGGCTTTTAATGGCAGAACAAGCAGGACTAGCAGCAAAGAAGGACTGTGTTGTATGTATGGGACCCAGACCTATATTACAGGTAATACCGGCAGCATTACCCAAAGACTGTCTGCTGACTGTTATGACACAGACATACATTGCGGCAAACAATTGTTCTAAGTGGGACAAGATCTATCCATTGACCAAATTGACTAAGATCAAACCTTTATTTTCAAGCAAAGTTGGGCATGCTAACCATACATGTGTACACTTGACAGGGACAAGTAAGACTTTGGGTAGCTTAAGCCACACTGCCTGGTGTAAGAATGTGGTCCATAGTACTCCCACATTCAAACCTGTCGGTAGGAGTGATGTATGGTGGTGGTGTGGTGATAACAGAATCTTTGACAGACTGCCACGAAATGTGTCAGGTTATTGTGCATTAATATCATTATTGTTACCAGTTGAAGCCATACCCATGACCCCTGAAGACGTTACGACATATGCAGCCTCTCTTATTCCTGAAGATTGGCAGAAAGGCATAGCCAGACATAGAGTAAAAAGAGAGTGGAAAGGAGTAGGAAATCCAACATATATTGACGCAATAGGAGTCCCCAGAGGAGTGCCTGACGAGTATAAACTGGTTGATCAAATAGCAGCTGGATTCGAATCTTCCATCTGTTGGTGGTGTTCAATTAATAAAAACGTGGACAGAATAAACTACATCCACTACAATGTGCAGAAATTAGGAAATTGGACTGAGGAAGGATTTAAGGCTGTCCATTCACAGTTAGAAGCCACGTCCCTTATGGCCTTCCAGAATCGTATTGCTCTGGATATGTTGTTGGCGGAGAAAGGAGGTGTTTGTGCCATGTTCGGAGAACAATGCTGCACATTCATTCCCAACAACACGGCTGCAGACGGCAGTCTCACTCAAGCCATTGACGGGCTGAGGACGTTGAACAGGAAGATGAAAGAGCACAGTGGAGTAAACACCGAAGGCTGGGATTGGTGGCTGGAAGGGATGGGAAGATGGAGGTCTTTGATTTCTTCACTATTAGTGTCTATAGCAGTATTTGCTGCAATTCTAACATTGTGTGGATGTTGTTGTATTCCATGTCTCCGAGGCCTTGTAAATAGAATGATAACCGCAGCAATAAGTCCAGGACCAGGAGGGGGACCAGCATCATATCCACTCCTGGGGCAAGACGACACCGAGGAGGACAATGACTCCCATGACCTGTACCCAGACCCATGGAAGTATGATGACCCAGACACCGATGATAGTGACAATGATGACGTCACCTCTGGGGTGTAAGCCTATAGAACATACCATGATGAACCTCTTAGTGAAAATCTCAAAAAGAAGTGCTAAGCTAGGTGATAACTACTACTGTATGTTTAACAGGTGATAAACAGGAGGGGAATGTTAAAGATTTTATATATATATGTTATCACTATTAAACATTTGTACCTTTTGTCTTCTTTCTGATGGGAACGGTGTTGTGCTGTTTGCACTTAAACCCGAGAATGTACGTGTTATTCAACCTTGTTTTAGCATGCTGGGGTCAATCTGAACTGGGAATGAGGAGCTGGATGTACTTATTATTATTATTACACAACTTGTTTTTGTAGCCGCTAACGACTGGGAGTAAAAGAACTGAAGGTTGAATTTTGACTGATTGTGATGTGATGCTTAGTGTTCCAGGCAGATGCAGAACAGCTGATAACTGCGAACGAGATGTGCTGACCTTCGACGATAAGAGTAAAAGAAAGAAACTGTTTTTGCTTACAGCTGCACTTATTGAAGTGTGTGTTTATGTTACGGGAAGAAACTTGTCTTGCGTCATTCCCCCCACCCTTAGGACAAGTTTTTGTTTATGTGATGAGGGATTCACTAATAAAAAGAGCGAAGCGCAGGCCAGACTTTAGTGTAGCCTTGGTGTACAGCCTGACTGCACTCCGCGCGTAAAATTTGATTTTCTGTCTCACTGGTGTTTCTTGACTCTGTTTGTCTTGTTAAAGGTTTTAAAAATGTTTGGAGGAGAAAATACCCAACAGTCCCAACCCTGGATAGTCACAGTTTGGAGGATTTAAGAAAATTGGCCAGATTTCTAGAAATGAGAGCTGCTCCATCCAAAGTGGGATGGATGCCGTCTCTCCTAACAAGACCAGGTTTTCCCCAGAAGCTTTGCCAATTATCTATGAAGCCCACCTCATTTTTTGGACACCACTCAGACAGCCAGCAATTCAAGGAGAACATGCGGCTAAACATGTCACT
This sequence comes from Thalassophryne amazonica, assembly GCF_902500255.1. Classification (NCBI taxonomy): domain Eukaryota; kingdom Metazoa; phylum Chordata; class Actinopteri; order Batrachoidiformes; family Batrachoididae; genus Thalassophryne; species Thalassophryne amazonica. The sequence goes on along the minus strand of NC_047105.1, from coordinate 35,080,006 downwards.
CCCGGTCCGATTGGGGAGGGGCCCAGAGAAAACTACAGAGTCCGACATTGTTTTTGCAAAGTTACACACCGATTTAATGTTAATTTTAGTGACCTCCGATTGGCGTAACCGGGTGTCATTACTGCCGACGTGAATTACAATCTTACCAAATTTACGCTTAGCCTTAGCCAGCAGTTTCAAATTTCCTTCAATGTCGCCTGCTCTGGCCCCCGGTAGACAATTGACTATGGTTGCTGGTGTCGCTAACTTCACATTTCTCAAAACAGAGTCGCCAATAACCAGAGTTTGATCCTCGGCGGGTGTGTCGTCGAGTGGGGAAAAACGGTTAGAGATGTGAACGGGTTGGCGGTGTACACGGGGCTTCTGTTTAGGGCTACGCTTCCTCCTCACAGTCACCCAGTCAGCCTGCTTTCCCGACTGCTCGGGATCTGCCAGGGGGGAACTAACGGCGGCTAAGCTACCTTGGTCCGCACCGACTACAGGGGCCTGGCTAGCTGTAGAATTTTCCACGGTGCGGAGCCGAGTCTCCAATTCGCCCAGCCTGGCCTCCAAAGCTACGAATAAGCTACACTTATTACAAGTACCATTACTGCTAAAGGAGGCCGAGGAATAACTAAACATTTCACACCCAGAGCAGAAAAGTGCGGGAGAGACAGGAGAAGCCGCCATGCTAAATCGGCTAAGAGCTAGTAGCTACGCTAACCTAGCGGATTCCTAAAAACACGCAAAGTGAATAATGTGTAAATAATTTAGAGGTGATTCAGCAGAAGGAGTGCTTTAGTTAAGGCACGTAAAGATTACACTGGGAAACAAATCGTAATCTAGATAACTAGATCAATCTAACTGCGCAGATTAAACAGCTAACAGATACAGAAAAACACCGCTGTGCTCCGGAACAGGAAGTGATACAATACCGCAGTGAGAGCCTATTAGGAATAACCTGTTTACATGCTTAAGCAGACAGAGTTACTCCTGTATACATGGTCATTGGTATCATTTGGAATATCCCCATCTAAACAGTGACGCACGTCTTCCACTGGTGCTTGATTTGGTCTGGCCTTAGTGCAAATCCTGCTTCGTGTAAAACCCCTCACTACACACTTTTCTCAAACAGGCATTAACATTTTTCTCATTTTTCTCTCCTGCGGGCTCCCTCCGCATCAAAACAGTGAGCGTAGTCTCTGGACCTGTTGCCAGATTTGGCGCAGAGAGGGGGGCAGTGTTTACCGAGCCCGCAGACACGGTAAGCGCATCGTGGGCAGTGAGAGCAATAGCGGTGATATGCCTACTGGTGCCACGACCGGCCCGCCTGATAAGGACGCAGAACACAATGCGCTGTTTATCTCTGCTTCTGTGGCGTCCGGTGGGTTGCGCGCGCCGCATACAAGTAGTTGCCGTACTCAAAAGACCAAGATTCCTTGCGGATAGGACATGCGCAGAACACAAAATAATGTTCCTTTCTATGGGGATATCCCGATGCGCATTTATATGACCTGATATTCGGGTTAGAAAAGGAGTAACCCAGGGGTCTTATTCGGGTTTTTAAAAACCGGAATATGAGCATATTCGGGTTTTTGCAGGTGTTTACATGGCCGTGCGCAACCGGGTTATTGCTAATATTCCGGTTATGAAAGGGTTATTGGCTGCATGTAAACGTAGTCACTGTGTGATGAAAGAAGCCTGACCACGCTGACATCTTCAGGCCTGAACCAGCTAAGCTAACAGGCTAACCTTGGTTTGGGTGTTTATCAAATCATATTTCTGAGGAACTGCATCGCTTCTAAAAAGGGATGTAATGATCATGCATGGTGCAGTTATAACTGCCTCAGACCAAATACAAATCCATAATCACTGTATAGATATATAAATAAGCACACACATACACACACACACACACAAAAAGAACAGCCAGAGCATCATCATTTGACAAAACTGGAACAAGGCGCATCACTTAGAAAAGTCAACCAACACCCGTAATAAATGTGTACAGCTCAAGAAATAATGAAGGTTATGTGACCAGGTGGACACACCTGTTTAATGGACACCTCTGGACCTCAAGTAAAGCACCATCCTCTCTGAAACGGAAACCTGAGCTGGATGGACTGGCAAAGGTGGAGATGAAACGTCCCAGGGAATGAAAGGCAGCTTGGCGCACCTGAAAGTGGAAGAAAGAGGCAAAAGCCTAAAGGCACATCTTGTACTGCTTCATGTTCTTTGACTTAAAAAAAGTATATGCAGCAATGTTTTAATTACAGCCTTTTCAGTTTGCTTTAACTCACTATTACTTGGCTATATTATTAACCTCGCTTGCTTGGTCTGTACAGGAATATCAGACCTCTGTCTTTTTTGTAATTTGTTTATTATATGGCTGTTCAGACCTGTGTTTTCATCTTGTTTGTCTTCATTTTGCTTGTCCACTTCAAGCTCATTTGCTGTTAATTCCTCCAATTCAAACTCGTCAGTGTAATAAAATTTGCTCGGAAACCGGTCCTCTTCGTCACTCATAATTTCTTTGTTCGCTTTATGTTTTATTTTGCACTGTGAAAATTGTAAACAAAGTCACAAATCTAATCCGCGATCCAGACCGACTGTCATGGTTACAGTCTGATATGGGAAAATATCAGACCGAAAATCAGCCAATCACAGCGCATATACTGTCATAGCCATATGATAATAACAGATTTTTTTGCTTTTTAAATACAGTATAGATATGCAACTTATTTTCATTACATACATACATACATACATATTTATTTATTTAACTTGAAAGGATAAACCCCTTGAGATTTACAATCTCGTTTTCAAGGGGGTCCTCAATAATAACAACAAAACATCCAATGGGCAAGACATGCAACAGTACATTCATAACAAAATATACAAACAAAGGCAACAATACAACTACAAACATTTAATTATACACAAATATATCTACATGCACACACCAACAACCAATTACACCACACACACAAAGCTCTCTATCACTCTCCCATTAATACTCCCATACAAAATGAATTATGGACAAACAGAATCAAAAACAGTTGCATATGTTCTTAAGGTGTTGTACAAGGGCACTTTTAAATACAGACAAAGAGGTTATAGAGCGGACAGAGGAAGGACAGCTGTTCCTATATAACATGCTCGCGCGCACGCAC